>NW_016165885.1:11544-20621 GCF_001687245.7 Rhagoletis zephyria | reverse complement strand
GTCGTCATCAGCAAAAGGGGGTCTCATCCGAGGCTGTTTGCTTCTTTTCATTGGGCGGGGTTTTAACGTGGCGGGACCCAAACCCAGCGCACGCGAAGTTTTACGCCTTCTCACTTTAGCTCGCTCCCAAACGGGTGTTTGGTTGCTACCCAGAGGATACGTGGATATAAATATCCGCTTACTGCTCCATACAAATTTTAAGCGCAGATACGTATGCGTGTAAAAAAAAAACACGCCTATTATTTCCCATTTTCATAGATTTTTTAAGGCTCTTATTTAGATCTGTCGATTTAAGTCAGAAAATACGATTTTGTAGATTTATGAGTTTTTGAATGACTATTTTTGATTCGATTTCAAAGGTCGGAATTTTAGTCGGGCTTGGGATTTTTTATCGGGTAAAAAAAACATATTTCTCTGGATTTTTTAAATTTTGACCATCGATAATTTCTACAATTTCAACATTAGTCTATTTTTAAATAAACTGTAATTATTTTATTGCAATCGCATAAAAATTTTCGAAGTTTTTATGTACCGGACTTTCCGATTTTTAAGTGTGGTAAGGAATTCATCAATATTTATTCAAGATTGATATAATACAATCGCTCTTTAGCAAAAAAATTGTTTTTTCCAAAAATTTTAGGAAAGTGGGGGTGGCACCACCACGGATTTTCTGGTTATCCAGCCGTGCCATTCTCACTTATCTCGGCCAGAAAGTTTAAGAAAGAGTTCGTCGACACTTGATTTATGCCCTGGAACGAGCTCCCACTTTTAGCAACCGAAACTTGTATATGAAAAATGTATTTTATTTAATTATCCCTCGTTCGTTGAAAAATCATCTGGTCGTGAATAATTTTGTTAGCCTTATAGGTTAGTGAAATTTTTATCATAAACAATTTTATGGAGTATGCAACATTTCCACCTTGTTCGATAGCAAGAACGCATTACAAGCATGGGCCAAGAGATGTTTTAAATTTTGATTCTCTGGCCGCTTTGTAGGTGAATTCTAAAAGATCTTCACGTATTATACCTTGTGGGACTAATAGACTTGAGCTTGAGATTCGCTGTGCAAAGTCAAAACCAATAAAATGACTCTCACAGCTTTCGGGTCTACGTAACCGGAACGACCCAGTTTCATATCTGCCGAGGACTGTTTAAAACAAAATTAATACAAAAGTGAAATTTCAAGTAGTTTGAATCAAATCCCTTTTTATTTATTTATTTAGTCTGCAGAAAGATCCAAACCGACAGTTCATTCAACATCTTCTAAAAAGAAAACTCACTTAAATTTAATTTAAAAGGCGGAATTTCAAGAAGTGTGCCACTGCGATTGGATTTGGCCAGAGGGAGAGGGGCGTTAGTTGAGTGGGGTTTAGTGGGTATGCGTGTCGAGTCATGGAGTACTCTTCTCATGCCGGACATCTGAGTTTATCCTACTCAGGTAGGAGTTTAACCTCATGTTGTCCATCTGCCATATTAGTTCGATCATCAGTCGGTTAGAGATCATTATCTGAAATAGAGCCGTGATATTCGTGAGGTCAGATTTTAACCTACAGCGTTATTTGGCATTCGTAATTATCTATTAGTATATATGCTTAGTATTGATGCTTTACTCTATTGTAGAATTGGTGGAGAAAAAAAAAATTGCGTTATGATTGATACCTAAAAATTTTTGGATTAAATTCCTCAGTTGAATGAAATGACTGGAACTCGTTATTTGCAAAATTTATTATTTGCACATAATCTCAAATCAAGGCGACCAACACGAGGTTTGCTATGGGGTTTGGTTCCTTTGGATAAAGTTTGGCGGTTTTGATAGTTTTGCGTCTTTTTATAAGAGATTTTGATTTACTTTATATATAATTTTTCACTAGATT
Source organism: Rhagoletis zephyria (assembly GCF_001687245.7). Taxonomy (NCBI): domain Eukaryota; kingdom Metazoa; phylum Arthropoda; class Insecta; order Diptera; family Tephritidae; genus Rhagoletis; species Rhagoletis zephyria. Next base: position 18,747 of record NW_016165885.1, on the reverse strand, counting down.
CTAGGCACTTAGTAGCAGTAATTTTCTTTCATGTGTCCTTTACTTGTCTCCAAATACCATATTTATTTGTTGGAACATCGACTGCGTCACCATCGAGTGGAGGCTCTGGTTCGCGCCCCCTCCACAACTTTCAGTGCTGCTGCCATTCAGTTGGGTGCAAAAGTGTTTCTTTCACAATTTAAGCACGTTCTGGATCATCCATGGTTATTCTTACAGGAGTTGGGCCTGGTCTTGAAACCTCACGTAAGTCCCTAACTCTCTGTGTAAAATTTTCGGCTGTTTTTCCTGTGGGCTAGCACTTTTGTCTTTCACTTTTTTGATAAGGGTTTGCATTAAGGTTGCCATCTCAAGACAAATTTGTGGTCACCAGTGGTTGCTTCAAAATTGCGTTTGGCGTTATAAAATCGGACTCGTTTTTGTGGAATTTCAGCCAAACAAAAAATGTCCTCATAAATTCTAGAAATAAGATTCCTTTGAGAATCGCCCATTTAATGTGTTTGGTTATGCACTCTAATCGGTTGCTTGTGATTTATCCCAAGTTTTGCTCTCTCATACTAAACGCTGTCCACTCATCAAAGATGTTATGCCCATTTACTACTTTTATCCCGCAGTTCCTAGTGTAGCTGTTGTATTATGAACGTATTCAAGTTTTCTCTTAATAGAGCGTGTAAATTTAATGCTTCTTCTAAAAAAGTTAGAAAAATGCGAAATATTCCGGCTTTAGCGATCGATCATACATAACTAATCATATCGTACTCCTATCCCTCCATGGGGAAAATATTCAAAATTCTTAGTCATATTCGCTTGTATTATTCGTAACTCCTCCTTGAATCCTTATCCATTTTGTGTTACCATTTCTAAACATTTTTATTTCAATTATTGTTTACAAACTTCAAAAGCGTTAAACGAAAAACGTAAACGTTAAATATTTGAAAACAATTACCTTAAACGTCCTTTCCAGCAAGTCTTCATCATCCATGAAACATTTTATTTTTGAGTGACTTATCGTGAGTAATTTTGAACGTCTGAAGAGGCCACTTAAATGTTTCATGATCTTGAACTAGGATTGAAATTCCAATTTAGTCTTCCAACAAAAATATCATTAGCGTAAAATCTGTAGCTAAGAGTTTATAAGTTCATAGATTTTTAACCGATACATGTCATCAGCAGTTTTATTTTAAGGGCCGGTTGTGCAATGTCTGATTAGCACAAATCGGAGGTAGAAGCTCCGGTTAAGTACAACGACTGCTTTATCGATCACATGTCACATGCATGCAGACATTGAACAACCGGCCCTAAGATATTTCAAGCTACTTGTCCTTCCTTACCACCGTCTCTGGTTAAGCAATGTGCAAGTTCATCTCAGCTGTTATTTCTTTATTTTTATGAATCCAGGTCAGCAATTGCATCCTCTTCAGTTTCCATATATTATGGCTGAGTTTATGGTTTTTTCTTTACGTACACTAAACAATTTTTGTTTAAATTTGCGCATATTAAGATAGTTTAAAATACTTAGTACGTCCGAGTCGCTCGGTTTATTTCGCAATAATGGCCGTTTTTCAATTTCAAGCGTCATCAGGGTTTCTTCTCTACATTAACATGGTTGCATTTTTAGTGCTAAATATTGCGCTTATCCTTACTGTGTCTTCACACATACTTACTTTGCCTACAGCTTACAATAGGTAACCGGTTTCCTTTCTTAATGAATGCATATTTACACACCTTGTTTATTTAATTAAACACTGTTTGTTTGCTTTTATTTTAAAAAATGTTTAGTTGTCATTTATTGTTTGTTGAATGTTTCAAATTCTTTGTTCCAACTTGACATTAATTTAATAAATTTTAATGATAACTTATTTAAAAATGAAAAATTTCTTGACAATCTAACGAAAGTTTTTCCTTTTACCGTTTAACATTTTCCACGAAATTTAAAAAAGTAAAGACTGAAATCATATACAAAAACTCGTATTAGCTCTACAAAGCGGAATGTCTTGGGACACCGGTTTTCGATATTTTATATATATAGTACATATTATGTAGGTTACTCTAAAAGTAGCATGGAACAAAGTATTTGATCTTATGTTACAACTTATTGACTGGTTTTCTCATCTCTCTGGTCTATAGCATCCCTTGAGTTGATGCTAATATTTGATTTTATATATTTCCTAGAGGATATTGAGGATTCGGACATTCCAGGTGCATACCCTCGTGGGCAACAAAGATGGCCACGACTGATTCTCTGTGGAAGCAATTTTATGTTTCGTGTTCCAAACCCAATGCATAACGCCTTCCAAAAGATGAAAAAAAAATTTGGTAATTCATTTGGTCTACGGGTGTTGAGTTTACTTTCTTAAAAAAAAAAAAAAAAATATTATGCCAAGAATTCGCCTTGCTGCATAGGGCAGCCTATCTATCACGTTCTTTCTTTCTCTTCAATCCCAACAGGTAATTCGCTGTGCATGGTTTCACTCCCTATGGGAGAGATGATGCCTCAATGTTCCTTTAACAGCGTGGTACAGCAAACGGTTGCGGTTAATGCCGCGAGCTATCGTTTGTGTTTAGATGATAAATGGTTGTGCAGGTATTGTGCACTTTTCAGAACCCTTGCTAATACTTGTGTTGGTGTTTGTTGTTGTTTTTGTTTTTCTTGTAGCAGCATAAAAGCTCCCCAAAGAGTTTTTGGGGAGTGTTGATGGAGTGACAGTCCTTGGCCAAATATAAATCTGGGTCGTTCCGGTTACGTAGACCCGACTGTCGTGGGATCGGATATATATCGGTCGATAAGACTTCCTTTTGTTGGTTGGTTTCTGCGACTAATATAGTGGGACCATCCAGCCTGATTTACACAAATCCCGAATTATGAGAGTACACCCAATTTTTTCAGCGTGAGTATGCCAGAATTTTGTTGGTGAATCCTACTAAAAGCACCCATTTGGCATTCGTAATTATCTATTAGTATACATGTTAGTATAATGGATGTTTGTTTCAAATACTTTATGATCTTGGAGCCAGCTGCGGGTGATCCTTTTCATACATCAAAAAAAAAAATCGACAATTATACCTCAGGACGATTTTGGTGGCAGAACATTTCCAAGATAAGCTAAACTGGCTTACAAAGTCAACCGAAATGCACTTTACTGCATATAAACACTGTTGAAATTTATAATATGATTAACAAATTAAACTTACCGCATGTTCATGATTATGCGCTGAGTTGGCCGTAGCTAGTTTTAACGCCTGTTTGTCATTCTAAATGAAAAAAACAAATGATAACCAATAACATTTATCGATGAAGCGGACTAACTCTACGAGCTAATTGATGGGAAATTAATGTGTGCTGTTTTCGTGGTTTAGTGCTTTGCTTCTATTCCGGTTTTTTCGCTGATTTAGCACAGAAGATACATTTTTAAGTTTCGTCATAGACTAAGTTTTTGTTGTAAATACTCAGCGGTAGGACAAACTTTCGCCAAAGCTTTGGAACTTTTCCTCATATAAAAATTTTTGGATTAAATCCCTCAGTTGAATCAAATGACTGGAATTCGTTGTTGACTGGAAAGAAATTTCTGAATTCATTGGCTATTTGCAAAATAACAGATAATCTCAAATAAGGCGACCAACACGAGGTTTGCTATGGGTTTGGTTCATTTGTATAAAATTTGGCGGTTTTGATAGTTTTGCGTCTTTTTATACAGAGTTTTAATTTACTTTGATATATAATTTTTCACTAGTTTCTGGCACTTGGTAAAAGGAATTTTCTTCCTGTGTCCTTTACTAGTCTCCAAATACCATATTTATTTGTTTGGAACATAGATTGCGTCACCATCGACTAGGGGCTCGGGTTCGTCCTCTCCACAACTTTCAATGTTGCTGCATTGCTGTTGGTGTCTTCCTTTCACAATTTAAGCGCGTTCTGGACATCGGCCAATAGGCCAAAACATGGCTATTCTTACAGGAGTTCGCCCTGGTCTTGAAACCTCCCGTAAGTCTCCTAACTCTGTGGTAAAATTTTCGGTTTTTTTTTCTGTGGGCTAGCACTTTTGTCTCACTTTTTTGAAAGGGTCTGGCATTAAGGTTGCCATCTCAAGACAAATTTGTGGTCACCAGTGGTTGTTTCAAAATTGCGTTTGACGCTTTAAAATCGGACTCGTTTTTGTGGAATTTCAGCCAAACAAAAAATGTCCTCATAAATTCTAGAAATAAGATTCCTTTGAGAATCGCCCATTTAATGTGTTTGGTTAATGCACTCTAATCGGTTGCTTGTGATTTATCCCAAGTTTTGCTCTCTCATACTAAACGCTGTCCACTCATCAAAGATGTTTTGCCCATTTTACTACGCTTTTTTTATTAAAATATTCCAAAATATCTTTATTTGCGACTTCTTTATATTCATACTTCTCCTTGGAATTACTATTGTCCATATTTTGTAATATTCGAAGACATTTTTCTTTCATTTTCGTGTTACCACTTCGAAGTTTTATTTTCCTAGGTTTACTTGATTTGTCTCTTAAACAATTCTGGCCATTGTCGACCACTCAGATTATTCGCCGACCATCGTTTGAGCCTCTGTGAGAGAGAGGAGGCCTCTATGTTTTCTATATAACAACAAATGTTTTGTTATGGTTAAAACAGTTCAAGTTTTGGTAATTCTGCACTTTAGCGGGCCCTCCGAAAATTGACCCCAAATAGTCAAAAGGGGTATCAAACAATACGTATTACTATAGGGGCGTTAGTTGAGTGGGGTTTAGTGGGTATGCGAAAATGTGTGTCGAGTCATGGATGGTTCTCCGTGACGTGTCTTCGTTTTTTCTTCAACATACTTAATGGATGCTTTATGAACTTGGAGCCAGCTGCGTTTGATCCTTTTTATACATTACAATAAATCGACAATTACACCTCGGGGCGGTGTACAAAAGATTTTGGTAACAGAACATTTCCCAGATAAGCTAAACTGGCCTACAAAGTTCACCGAAATGCACTTTACTGCATATAAACACTGTTGAAATTTATAATATGATTAACAAATTATTACCTTACTATTATGATTAACAATTTAAAGTTAAGGGATGTTCATGATTATGGACTGAGTTGGCCGCAGTTAGTTTTGACGCCTGTTGGTCGGAATATGCATATGTAACATAGACCGGACAATTTATTGACTGCATTATAAATGAAAAAAAAAAAACAAATGATAACCAATAACATTTATCTACGAGCTAATTGATGGGAAATTAATATGTACTGTTTTCGTCGTTTAGTGCTTTCCTTCTGTTCCGGTTTTTTCGCTGATTTACCACACAAGATACATTTGTACGTTTCATATATACTAAATCTTTATTGTACTCAGCGGTGGGACAAACTTAGGCCAAGGCTTTGGAACTATTCCTCGTATAAACATTTTTGGTTTAAATTCCTCAGTTGAATCAAATGACTAAAATTCGTTATTGACTGAAAATAAATTTCGGAATTCCTTATGTAAGCGAAGCAAAAGCTTGCTTCCATCCATGATCCGAGCCCACTTCTTGGTTATTTGCAAAATGGCAGATAATCTCAAATCAAGGCGACCAACACGAGGTTTGCTATGGGGTTTGGTTCATTTGGGTAAAGTTTGGCGGTTTCGATAGTTATGCGTCTTTTTATACAGAATTTTGATTTACTTTGCTGTATAATTCTTCACTAGTTTCTGGCACTTAGTAGCAGGAATTTTCTTCCATGTGTTCTTTACTAGTCTCCAACTACCATCCCTATTTGTTGAAACATCGACCGCGTCACCATCGACTGAGGGCTCGGGTTCGCCCTCTCCACAACTTTCAGTGCTGCTGTCATTCAGTTGGGTGGAAAAGTGTTCCTTTCACAATTTAAGCACGTTCTGGACATCGATCAATAGGTCAACATAAGTCGCCTAACTCTGGTAAAATTTTCGGCTGGTTTTCCTGTGGGCCAGCACTTCAAGCTTTTCGCACTCTACATATTTCGGCCTTTCTCGCAGCATGGCCATGTAGGCGCCATCTTATTTCTCTGCAGCATCTTGACATTCCGCATACTACCAGTCGGTCTTTCGGGCTCGCTGAAATCCGGCTAAGCGTGTCTTGTGTCTATTACAATATGATAGATTTGGCTTCTCGTATTTCGACCTGGAGGCAACCACGTAGCTTGATGGAGCTCTTTATTTATGCACCTAGTACTGCACAATACCCTATTTCGGGCCCCAGCGAAGTTGATCAGCCATTATCAGACGTTATCAGATTTTTTCGTGCGAATTTCGAAATAGCGGTCGTCGAAGTGGATTGTTATTAAAAATGGTGTTTCCGTCCAGCTCATCAAAAAGGTCATTGAACCTTTTGCAAAATTTCAGCGTTGTTTACATATTCGTCTTGAAGTTCACTTTCACCTTGTCAATGGCATATAGTTTTCTTATTACTTTGAAGCTCCATCTGCGGTCGCGGTTCAGGAAGTTGTTTCGGGAGGGTTTTATAAGATGGCAATAGTCGAAAAGAAAATGTATTTTTTTTTTTTGCCGTTGTGGAGGAAATATCGGACTTCTGGCGTTATTTGAAGAGTAGTTAAAAATTTAAGCAAAGTTTCAAGTACCGTTATCTCGAAAAGTGGAGCCAATCGGATCAAACTGGGGACGCCATTTACTTCAAAAAAGCAGGAAATGAAATATAATTTCAAACAGTCTCATTGCTCGACTATTCTCAGAATTACGCCTTCTAGCGAGAGCCATCTAGTTTAGCAAATTCCCAAAATTTTGTGCTTGTTCCGTTATGAGCCCGATAGGCTGTAGTGGCGTGGTGTGATAAACGACGCACAAGCAATCCCCCCGTTCGGTCGTAGTTATTTAGCTCCTTACTCGTACTTACGGCTCCCTACTACTGAGTGGTTGTTGTTGTTGTTGTAGCGGCTACAACAACTCCGCCCAGGTCGGTTGGTTTCTCAGTCGTTGTCGTCAAGTTCCACTAACGGCAGCTCTAGGAAGCGTGCAGCTTCTGTTGGGTTGGTCCACAAGGACATAGCCGTTAGGGTTGTCGGGTTTTCCGGGCATGCGAAGAGATGTTTCGGGTCATGTGGGGTCTCTCCGCATGCCGGACACTCATTTGGCATATCCTCATTCAATCTACTCAGGTAGGAGTTTAACCTGCTGCAGTAGCCAGAGCGAAGTTGGGCTATTGTCGTTCGTGTCTCCCGAGGCAGATGAAGCTCCGT
>NW_016165885.1:0-11519 GCF_001687245.7 Rhagoletis zephyria | reverse complement strand
AACTCATACCGATCTGGCTCAAAGCCCTCATATTCAATATCTTTCGCTATTGCACCCAGCACATTTTGAACTTTCTGGATTTAGGTTATGTAATACTACGCGAGCCTCTGCAGGTCGATGCATCTACACTGAACACTTTTATAATCTTAAAATATTAACAAACAATATGTAAATAAAAATATTGAGGGCCGATAGGGGAAACACACTTGAAACATTACCTAAATACTTGAAAGACGAGCCAAGAAACACACAAAATCCTGGGGCCCCTTTGCCTTGTCCAATGAAGCGCATGCCCCTTTCGATAGTCTCGAGGGTATACACACCACAGTCCACATCGTTCTCTTGTTGCGGTACCCTCGGGTGGACTTCTTGAACCTCGAAGCCCGTCTCGCCGTACCTCTGGGTATACTCCCACTGTAGGAACTTTCCCCATGTTGCTATTGCGTTAACGACTCTGCCCCTCACCCTGGAATTCACGGTCCACAGATAGCGTTCCCTCCAGCACTCTATGTCGAGGAGATGGTGGGTGGTCTCCCGGTTCGCAAGGACCGGTAGGTACCAGTGTCCAGCCGTGTTGTGGGGCGCTAGAACCGCCCTCTTGTCGAACAGGTCCGTCCTTCGTAGCCAGAGATGGATGCGCCCATAATTCTCCTTCGGATTCCCCTGTTGTGTTAGCTGCCATACCACAAAAGGGCTGAGTATGGTGGCCCGTGGCCACAGCTGGGCTTCTAGCCCTCTCGCCCATGCATCCATCACCGCGTCCGTTAGCCATCGCGTTCCTTCCAACGATCGCAGATCCACCGGGTACAGTGCGATGCCGCCTGGCCCTGGCGGGAAGGTCAGTACCGGGCCTTGCTCCTCCCGCGCTTTCGCTCGACCTACTACTACCTGTTAAGCTGCTGCTCGTAGAGCTCCCCTCTGCGACAATGGCGGTTACCCTGCCGAGGATACACTCGGGCGTTCATGTGGTGCGCCTGATGGGGTGTGCCTTGCGGCGGCTTCTGCCCAGGCGGCTTGTTGTGCGTTAATGGCTCGTCGAGCTGGCGTGCGTGCGACGGCTGTGCGTGCGGCGGCTGCCGACGTAGTGTTGGTGGTTGGTAGGGTGCACGTGGTGTACGCTGGCCCCATCTGTTGCTGAAGCAATTAGGTTATTTATTGGGATACAATTTATTGCTAACTTCTAATAAACCAATAAAACAATCTTATACAGCGCAAGTATCGTCTACATACAATACAATGCCTTTAGTATTCGAAACATCTGTTGTTTCATCTCCACTAACAAAAACTTTTTTTTTGCTTTAAAACCGAAACCGTTACCCATAGGCTGGTAACAAAGTATTGCCCCGTCCATTATGCAATGCCAAAGTTTGCACAATTCTTCATTTCTTCTTCAATTACTGAATATTTTAACTGCATTACCGACGTACCTAGAATCGCAGTGACAAGAACTGGAAATATTTCTTCGTAATACAATTTTCCGGTTACAAAATCTTCGGTAACGTGCAGATTAGACCTGTAAATAAACAAGTACGTTCCAAGCCCATTTACTTCCCAGCAAAAAACACGATTACCACAGAAACGAAAGCGGAAACGAGCTAGGTGATGGGAATCGCTTACCCTTTCGCTTCAAGAAGGCATTATTTTAACATGGGCTCTTCATTGGCCGTAAGCCCTTACCCGCAGCATTACCTTCGAAACGAAGGGAGAACGCATGGATAAACAGAATCCAGAGAAGCGAACAAAGAATGCCTTACAGAGAAACTAATGTAGAATGCTTAGAAAGGTACATACTTATTTATATTAAATTGAAAACAGAAAATACAGATTGTCTTAAAAGATTAAAATTTTTATAAACCAGTTTTTACACATACATGTATTTAGGTATTTAGATTTTACTTAAAAACCGGTATGTACATATATGCATATTTAATTAAGCTTAAAATTGTACTTCCTCACTCTTGTACTTCGCTTCATTGACTGACTTCAACTTCGCTGCAAATTGAACAAAGCAAAACATGATTTTTAAGCGAGACAAATTTCCACAGAAAGTAACGGTAGAAAAAGAATTTTTGGATATTCATTATATTTTTCAGCTGACTACGATGCAGCATTCTGCTTTGCATCCCCTGAAATGAAGCAAATAAGCGAAACAAATAAAATATTGTAGGGCATTCTACTTTGCATTACCGGCAATGCCTAAAAGCAGCGAAAAAATTCGAAGGCATTAGAACGCTATGCCTTCTAGAACACGTTACCACTAAAAGCGATTACCGATTTTTTTTTTTTTATAAATAATTGAATAAATACACACAAATAATATCTTATCTTATACTCTTGAGGAATGCTTCATCAAGTAAGTAAGACTTATCTCGGACAGCTGATCTAGAAGCCCCTGAAGTTGTGGGTGCTGCACTAACTAATGTACTTGGTTCCTTATCCTCTTTTGTTATCAAGGTCTGCATAGGTATTTGTTCTTTTATAACTGCAGAAGAGAGAACTACAGCTTTCAGCTCGCCGATGTCTTTAATGAGGTGTTGAAGAGATTGTGGTGTATCTTCTTTCACTTTTAAAACTCGCTTTACTTCATCTGTTAGTTTAGAAAACTCTTGTGACAACTGTGAGACCTTCTTGCACTCGGTAGTCGGACTGTGCAAGTCGATATCAAATGCATTAGATTGTCTAATTGTTTCTATTAATGAATTGTTGACGAACCTCTCAAATTTGTCAATATTATTAATGGTAACTGGTCTTGATTCAAATACACCACACAAATTTTGCATATGTCTCATCTAGGACCTTGCAGATCGGAATAGAGTTTCTTAGTTTGGCTGAATCCCAAATCTCCTCTTCTTGAGACATATTTTTACGACGTATGGATTTACTTGTGCTTGCCTGTTCGGTCTCTGTGATTAATGTAGAATCAACATCTTCTGTGTCTGAATTGTTTTCATCAGATTCTTCTGTTTGACCACCATATTTCCGATGAGTACATTCTTTGGCGCAACTAGTAAAGTCCCATGGATCTCCTATTTGACTTATACATTTATTTAGAGCCATAGACAAAATACCTGCCAGTTTTGGCACATGTAATTTCCCAGTTGAGCTCTTTAACAAATTTGAAACCGAAGAAATCAGTAATACCTCTAAATACCTTCTGCTTTTTATAATAGTTATTACCTTCTCCGATGATTCGATTCTCATAGCTGAAAGTGCTGCTTTATAATTTGCCTCCCACTGTGCCGTTTGATTTAGAAGAATCGATCCTACAAGGTCTACTATTGTTGGATGCAAACATTTTCCAAATAGTTTGGAAATAAAAGCATCACTGTTATAATCTTTCGTCGGGTAAGCCTTTAAAAGACGGGACGGTGGGATCAACTCATAAATGACATTTTTTTCCGCTCGAAAATGAAAGTAAGCACAGTATCGGGAAATGAGGATCACGACACAAAGTTCTGAAAAAGCTTCCTTACACTTGTCAGGTTCTTCTAAAAGTACGATTTTAGTGGATTCAAGGTCAACATAAAAATCCTTTGGACTTGAGAGATATCGGAAAGAAAAATGTTCAGAGAGAATTAAAATCGAACTTTTCACAGATTCTAAAGCCTCGTGGGTGGCCATGTTCACTTGTGACTGATCGGTTTTCTAAAAAATAGAAATACATTCGAAAGCATACTAACCTACTAATTATTCATCCTAACTGGGTTATTACTTATTATATGATGGAGAGCTTCTCAAACCATATTGATGCATTGATTTTTTCGATTTAAGTTGTTGAAAAATAATAAATATCTAAATCCGGGGACTGATCCCGGGATCCTCGGATTGAACCAAAGATATCCCGAAAATCCCGGGATCGTAAAAGTCGAAAAAATTAACATCCCTAATACATACTCATAAATGCAGCAAAAGAGCACCTGTTACCTTCTCACAACACAAACATACCTTCAATATCGTTAAATGCTAGAAAAGAGGAGAAATAGAAAAATGGAAATACAGTTGTAAACTATTTTGAAAACAAGCTCCCGTCACAATTTCGCACGATTTGAACAAGTGAAAGTTTTATTTTTTTCATGCTAGATGGAGTATTTTTGCCACTGTGCCTAGGCGCCCGTCGTTATGCCGGCTGTGGCTGCGTATCTTGCGGCTGCCAGAGCGGCGACCGCGTGTACTGAGAGGGCGCGGGTCGTTTCCGCGTGGATAGCGTCGGCGTGAACGCTGGCTGCGCGTGCGACGGCGTCCAGCTTAGCGGCTAGCTGGGTCGGCATTGCTTGCTGCTGACTACGCGACTGTCCAGTGGCGCGAGTGAGGGCGGCATGCCTTGCGACGGCATATGCGGCTGTGGCGCGTGCGCGGGCACCGTCCCGTGTGCCTATGGTCGGCTCTAAACCCAACATCTGAGCGCGCGGTCGCTTCGCGTTTTCTTCTGTGATACGCTCCCGTACACGCTTCACTCTGTTTTTCATCTTGTTGGTATCTTTAAAACTCATTATTGATTTTGTGATCGCTTAGTTGACGTGTTTGATAGTTCGCTGGTTGACGATCGAATGACTGCTTTTGCTGTTGCGACGGACTTTCTTATTTAGTAATTAAGAATGAATTTATTTCATTTTTCCCCTTTTTTTTGCTAGGTTGTTGCGGTTTCGGCCGCGTTGTATACCTTCAGTTCGGCTATGTTCGCCATTCTAGTCCTCCCATCGTCGGTTTTTCGTAGTTACACGATTACTGGTGACACGTATCTGAGTATCTGGTAGGGGCCGGCATATGCCACTGCTCTCAACCTTTGCTACGATCGCGGCCTTAACGGAAGATGCGTATGGCAAACCGCATGCCCACTTGTGCCAAGTCCACGACGTTTTAACTCTTGAATAGCCAATCCCTGTATGGCCAGCCGTTTACACGTCAAATTGAATTAATTTTTATTAGTGATATGATTAAATTGATCTTGTCGATAAAGGAGGCAAGTGAAGTCGGGACTTTTTTATGATTTTCTCTTATTATTGAGGCGCACAAGCTTAAAAAGGATCTCTTTTGTTCGGCAGTTGCCTTTGCCATGCCGTCAGTGCTCGAAAATAAATTGATGTTAGGTAAACTTTCAAATCCTAAAAGGTCTTCACGGATAGACAAAGAATTGCTCTTGTTAACAATGCAAGTCGAATCCGCGTCTGTAAATTCGTCAAAACTCTACTTCTGCGCAAAAAAAACGTCTTTTTTAATTAACTCGGAGAAATAGTCTCGTATTCAAATATTTCCATTGATTTTTTCAAAAAAATTAAGTAGTTGTTCCCTACACAGTAACAAACTTTCTACTACANTAGACAAAGAATTGCTCTTGTTAACAATGCAAGTCGAATCCGCGTCTGTAAATTCGTCAAAACTCTACTTCTGCGCAAAAAAACTTCTTTTTTAATTAACTCGGAGAAATAGTCTCGTATTCAAATATTTCCATTGATTTTTTTCAAAAAATTTTAAGTAGTTGTTCCCTACACAGTAACAAACTTTCTACTACCGACTCTGGCTTATCTCTCTTCTCAAAATGCAAATTTACTTGTCTTACTATTAAAGACCTTTTGTATTCTTCTAGCTTATCCTGCTTTATTGTTATAGGGCGATTTTGTAAAACCCGTCTACAAACTTTTTAAAAATTGTTACGCAAATCTTTGAACACTGTCAAAATCTGACGTCTGGCAAGCCCGCGAGGGAGGAGAAATTTTTTTTTTTATATATATAATTGTCAAAAAAAAATGTATGCGAAAAGATTTGGAAAAATGCTATTACAAGCGTATGATTTGTAATTTGAAAAACACTTACATACATACATATGTTGTTTTTTTTTTTTTCAACCAGTCATAGGGTGCAAGCTGAAAATTGTCATGCAAAGAGGGGTTTTCGTGCAATGGGAGTATCGGGTTTTTTTTTTATGCAGTTTCACATAAAATTTTAAAACAAAGACATCGCCGAGTTTTCGTTTTATGTGCTTGCAGCTTCAGTAACGACACATTTTGCCTGGCAACACACTCCGGCGGACTATGCTATCCAAATGCTCTTGTGAAATTAATGATAGCAAATTGTTTTCACACGGTGCATAATGNTTAAAAATTGTTACGCAAATCTTTGAACACTGTCAAAATCTGACGTCTGGAAAAATGCTATTACAAGCGTATGAGGGGTTGTTGTGCAATGGGAGTATCGGGTTTTTTTTTTATGCAGTTTCACATAAAATTTTAAAACAAAGATATCCGCTAGTTTTCGTTTTATGTGCTTGCAGCTTCAGTAAAGACACATTTTGCCTGGCAACACACTCCGGCGGACTATGCTATCCAAATGCTCTTGTGAAATTAATGATGGCAAATTGTTTTCACACGGTGCATAATTCGGATCATAAACGTCTGGTCCTATTTCAACCAAAGGTGTTGTGACCGCGCTGTCGCTGTGTGTTCCGTCTGTATCTCAGGATGAAGTGGAATAGGCCATTTTCATCACTGTGAGCAATGGGCAGACGTGCACCTGATACACCTTTCATATGGCTTTATTTTATGGCTTTCGGTGGCATACATGAACGTTTTTCGTGCTCGACATCAAAAGAAGGTGATCTTATCCGAGGCTTGGTTCTTCCTTTCATTGGGAAGGGGTTTTGCATGGCGTAACCCATCACGCTGCACTTGATGCTTGCTTCATTAATAGAGACCATCGATTCGTAGGCTTCTCAGCTGATTCAATTTCTGTTGTTCCAGTACAACTATTTATGTATCTGGTATGGTCTCTTCCCCTTTCCTTTTTCTGATATTCACAATTGATTGGTTTTTTATTTTTTGATGTTGGCGATGTTAGCATACTCGCCATGATTGCAAAAAGAAAACTAGGAATAAAATAACAAACTAAAATTTGTTATCTTGATTCATTGAATAATCACTTGATCGTAGAAAAGTTTTTAATTTTGATACTTTCCTCTATTAGAGAATTGGTGGCAGGAAAAAAGCAAATTTTTTTATGATAAATATTTGAATTAGCAATTCAATTGTTTTGATGCAAATAATAGCTTTCGATAACACTTTTCAGACTTTTCGAAAAATTGTGTGTGATTTTTATTATTTTAGCCCAAGATATGGCCGCTATTATATACATTCACTTTGACTGAACAATATCTTCTTGATTTTTGTATCTTAGTTAACTGAACTCTGATACCCTGTACCCTATATAATATCGTTGGACTTGGGTTTCAGCCGGTTTTTTATGTATTTTGATGTCGTCATCCTTTCGACAATAAACTGCACCTCGACAATAAACTGCAACCTTATGGGGTTGGTATTAATATACAAATTTGCTTTTACTTTATAATTATGTTGGTCGAATATATATCCTTAGATACTCGAATGATAGCCTCTAAACTTATCACTTATAATGTGGTCTTTGAGGCGTTGAATTTCATCGTCGGAATCGTAGAATAAAGAGCGCTGAAATAGGGTTTTTGCATCTAAATCGTCGAACAGATCTTTTAGACGTTTGTATTACTTTTGAGTGGGTTTAGCGCAGTTGATGACATGCGAATCAAATCCGGGGAGTTTCTGCTTATATCCGGCTGCAGACGAGTTGATGAAAGTTTGGGTAGCGCCGGAGACGCTCATCTGGTAAAACTTTCCGGAATATATGTGAGAATCGGTCAATTTGGGACAAATCTTGAAATTGACATTCGCTTTTTCAATGGCGTACAACTTTTTAATGACTGGAAAACTTTCGACGTCATCCATTGTTTTAAAATCGTATTTTAAGAAGTTATTTCGGATGGACAGTAGTCGAAGAGAAAATGAATTTTGTTACCATTGTGGTAGAAATATGGGGTTTCTGAGGAAATGTTGAGGGAAGAAGCGAGCCGAAGATTTGAAGAAACTTGATCGCAGATTACTTTTTGGCCAACGTTAATATTTTTGTGGGGCAATTTAAGGAGAGAAGGACATGCCGGCGCTCTGCTGTGACTTGCGTCGGCGTACCTCCTACGCACAGTGGTTCGGATCGCAAATCTAGCTGGACGAAACTATTTAAACAAATACTCGTTGATGGATCTTTATACCACTTCTTACCTAGGGGATTTTTGGGTCGCTGATTACGAATCTGAAGTCACTTATCAAAAATTCAAAATGGCGGATCCAATATGGCGGACGAAAATTAAAAAAAAAAAATTGGTAGATTTCTATGAAACTGGGTATACGGGGGTTTTCTGGGTCTCTGATTATATATCTAAAGTCATTTACCAAAAACTCAAAATGGCGGATCCAATATTGCGGACGAAAATTAAAAAAATAAAATCGGTAGATTTCTATGTAACTGGGTATCTGGGGGTTTTCTGGGTTGCTGATTACTAATCTAAAGTCATTTACTTAATTTACTTTATTTACTTCGGAACGAGCATCATTTCATCAGATATTTCTTTCAATTTACTAATCACATAATCACGGACACCTTGTTGTCTTTTAGAAGTTTCAGCAACACTTCTCCAAATGTTAAACAACTCACTTCTTAAGATTTTCTTTACCATGACTAAAATTTAAGATCACACACAAATAAATTTCAGAAAAAATTTTATAACAGCGCTTAAAGATTTGCATGGCTGTTGTATAATTTTTTAATTTCAGAAATCAGAAAATTCGCGAGTTACTATTTTTTTTAACTCTTACATAACCAAAGTTTTTATAACTCCAAGTATGTTTCTGTTTTAACACACAAAAGGCGTTAGGGTTGTCGGGTTTTCCGGGCATATGAAGAGATTTTTCGAGTCATGGGGTGTCTCTCCGCATGCTGGACATTCATTTGGTACATCTGCGTTTAGTCTGCTCAGGTATGGGTTTAACCAGATGAATCTCCGTCTCGTCGATGTCCAGTGGTTATGTGTCCAGAACGGCAATTACAGGTCTGAAGTCTACATAACTCGAGACTGACTGTGAATGCCGTTCAGGGCCTATCGATATGCTGACGGGTCCAGAGGCTGCTTAATGAACCTCTGGACTTCGTCCGTCAGTTTGTATAGATGCCTCCTGACGTGCCTGGGCGAGGGCTCTTCTGCAAGCAGCTGTCCATTTGGATGACCAGCATTGTATTATGCATCTTGATCGGGAGCAATTTCGCCTCGTCGTGTAGGTGGTGTTCAGACGAAATCAGAAGGCATCCAGTCGCCGTCCGTAGTGCGGTGTTTTGCGTCGTCCTTTTTCTGATATTCGTAATTGATTGGTTTTTATTGTTTTATTTTGGCGATGTTAGAACAATCGCGTGTATTTGAATCCCAATCGGGAAGTTAAAAAAGGGTTTCGTCGATCATCGACACTTGAGAAATAACAAACTAAACAAACTAAAATTTGTTGCCTTGATGTAAAATGTCGCTCTCATTGCGCATAGTTTTTAAAAACAAAAGTTTTTAATTTTGATTCTACCCTCTATTAGAGAATTGGTGGGAGGAAAAAAGCATTTTTTGTTTATGATAAATACTTGAATTAGCAATTTGATTGCTTTCATACAAAATATTAGCCTTCTATAGCACTTTTATCTAAGATATCGGAAAGTTTGGGTAATTTTTTTTTTTTTAATTTTGGTCCGAACTACAGCCGCTATTCTCCACATTCACTTCGACTGTACAATATCTTATTGATTTATTTATCTAAATTAACTGAATTCTGACACCCTGTACATTTTTACTTCCATGTTGAATCGCGGGATCATATTGCAGAAATGTTTTTGACTCTCTAGCCTTACGTGGCAAGAATTAC
The DNA here is from genome assembly GCF_001687245.7 of Rhagoletis zephyria. Lineage (NCBI taxonomy): Eukaryota > Metazoa > Arthropoda > Insecta > Diptera > Tephritidae > Rhagoletis > Rhagoletis zephyria. The sequence goes on along the minus strand of NW_016165885.1, from coordinate 1,764 downwards.
TTTTTTTTTTTTTGATTTGTCAGCCTTAATTGTCAATCACCGTCATCCTCATCGCCGCCATTGCTGCCAGTTTTTGCAAATTTTCGAAATATGGGAGTTTCTGAGGAAATGTTAGAGAAAGAACCGAGCCGAAGACTGGAAGAGCCTTGAATTTTTGGGCAACGTCAATATTTTTGTGGACCAATTTTCATAGTCGATGGCCCCATCCATTAGGTCCCTTTTTGCGTTATAGATCAAATTGTTTTTGATGCCTATTTCATCGAAAATAATTTCGCAAATGCGTTCATTTGGAGGCATTTCTCTTGACAATTTGGCTCGAAATTGTCAAGGACTTTCTTTCGGAGCCTGGGGCTACAGAGCGTATAGGACGCCAACGCAAAAAGTTTTTTTTTTTTTTTTTGTGGGACAAGGCAACAATAAATTGTCGCGCATGAAGGTATATGCCCTCGTCGACATATAATTTATGTTCTGGGCCGAAATTGTTTCGTCTTCGTCATAGCTTTGTCGCGAATTTACAATCATTTTTGCGAGTTTTACGGCGTGTATGATTTCATCTGTTGCGAGAATGATTACATTTTCGTTTTAAATCTTCCACTTGGATTCTCTTCCTGCGCCGATTCTCATTTTGCTGGTTTGCTGGTTGAGAAATCTTCGCACACTGGTCATGATAAACTTCAGTGTTGGAAGGGACCTCAATATCTTCGATACTCTTGCACCGTGTCTTTAGTCCGTAATGCAGTTTGGGACCAACCCAACTTCTGCGTACTTGGCCCGGCCGGCTGGTATGGATGAGGAATAGTTCGTTCAGAACCTACAATGATTTTTTAACTACCCTTATCTGTGGACTTTTGATCTAGTCACTTATTTGAAGTTTCAACTTTTACCTTTCGAGGCAACCATATTGTTGACAAAAAAAAAAAAAACTTATGGTACGCACAGGGTAAAAGCTGCAGTGGTGATATCGGTGCAGCAGGCCTGTGGTATAGCCCTGCTCTTGTTGTTGTTATAACAGCAAACGCTGTTGTTTTGGCCACTGTTCCGCGGTGCAGCTGTAGGGTTGCCAGATTTTTTTTAAAGTATTTTGATTGAATTGAAAATTCAGTACAAATCAGCACAAATTTTGAGTTGAAAAATCAGTATTGTACTGCTAAAATCAGTACGTATAGCAAGCGTATGTTGGTGTGGCTGCCGCGATGGTTACTTAGTTAGGCGCTGTTGTTGCCTCTAATACCGCTGCTCCGGCGCGCTGTTGCCCGGTTGATGATATGCGGCGTTGGTGTTGCCCGGATGCTTACCCCCGTTGTTGATGTGGCTGCCGCGCTGATCATTTAGGCGGCACACTTTTTGCCTAACACTGGTTTTTATATTGTTTTATTCAAATTTACACACCGCATTTCCTTTTTGGTTTTTTTCTTTAACTTTTCGTTTGAAATATTGGGGTCTTCATCTAAAGTAATAAAATAAATAAATAAATAAATAATAAATTGCTTAAATTTATCAGTTTATCAGCATTCTTTCATGAATTCACCTTGGTAAATAATTGCATAAATTTGTTTATTATTTAACTTATACGGCTAGTTACGTTTTTATTCATACCTCGTCCATTGTGTTCATTTGGTTTTTATGTGTTCGTAGCAAAAGCGACCGCCTGGTAATCTGTAAGGGTTGAATTTGGCTGAAATTTATACATTTATCCGCCACAGTCGTTTGATCAAGTCATAAACTTTGAACTTTTGTTAAATAGATTTCCATACAAAGTTTGAC
>NW_016165884.1:18944-25989 GCF_001687245.7 Rhagoletis zephyria | reverse complement strand
CCCGCCTCTAACTTGTCTATAACTATGGGCCAGTAAATTCGTCTACAATTACACCTCGTTGTTCGACACCGAAAAGAAGCCGGCTCGGTGTATCGCGACAGGTACTGTGTTCTGAGTTGTTAATAGCGTACTCTACCTCGAGTAGCTTCTTGGTCTAGTCATCATGGTTAACTTCGTCCGTCAATTTACCTAACATAGCCTTTAGTACTCTGTTCACTCTCTGAACCTGTCCATTGGCTTGTGGAGAACAGACGGCAACTTTTACATGGCCTATATTATGTCTCAATAAGAATGCACCAAATTCTAAAGAAGTAAAACAGGTTCCCCTATCGCTTACAATTCTTGTTGGTCGGCTATAGTAACTAAAATATTTCTCCAAAGCAACAATGACCTCTCGCGTACTTGTGGAATTGGTAGGATAAAGTTTAACAAATTTTGTAAATGCATCAACTACAACTAAAATGTGTTTTCGCTTTGACCTAACAGACGGCAATGGTCCGAAGTGATCTATGTGAATGGTGTCAAAGGGTAATGGGATTTTGGGGATCGCATACAACGTCCTCTCCCTCGCTTGTGGAGGTGTAGCATACGCTATGCATTTTAAGCAGTTCCTAATAAATTTCTCTACCTTTGCCCCCATATGTGGGAACCAATAATACAAACATAACTTACTTAAGGCTTTGTCAACTGACATGTGACCCATCTTCTCATGTATCAAACAAATAACATTCTCCTCCATTTCGTAAGGTATATAAAGAACACTTTTACCCGCCGGGTTTTTCCTATAAACGAGTCCATCCACTAGTTCGTAACCTTTTACTTCTTCCTTCTCTAAAGGATTTCGTATTGACTCAATGCCCTTATCCTGCTCTTGAGCTACCTGCACTAAGAATTCAATATCATCTGTGTTTATAATTGCACCAATCTCTCTTCTACTAAGCGCATCGACATGGCCCATTGACGATCCCTTCCTATGCTGCATTTTGTAATTGTAATTCTGGAGTTCTAAAGCCCATCGAGCTATCCGAGAGTTAAGATTTTTTTTTCTCCAGCGTCATAGTTAATGAATTACAGTTAGTGACTATTGTGAAAGCTATACCCTCTAAATACGGCCCAAACCTCCTTAATGCATATATTATAGATAACGTTTTTATCTTGAAACTGTGATATCTTGATTCGGCACCTGAAGCAGTCTTAGAAAAATATGAAATCGGGTGAAACTTTTTGTCATCTTGACGCTGCAACAATACTGATCCAAATCCTTTACTACTGGCATCACAATGTAATTCTGTTTCCCGTTCAGGGCTATATATCGCCAACACTGGACTTTTTAACAATCTAGATTTCAATTCATTGAAGGCATTGAGGCATTCGTCATTAAAGTCGTACGGCGAGTCTCTCTTTAGCAGATTCTGCAAGGGTTTGGCTATTTCAGAAAACGATGGTACAAAATGGCGGAAGTATGAGAATAAGCCAATACACGATTGCAGTTGCTTTGAATTTGTAGGTACTGCAAATTTTTGTATACTTTTAATGTGGGAATCATTCGGCCGTATTCCCGAACGGGTGACGCAATATCCTAAATAATCAATTTCACCAAAACCAAATCTACACTTATCTAAATTGAGTTCTAAGGCTCGTAAACTAAGTCGTTCTAATACTTCTTTTAACAAACTTTTATGTTCATCAAAATTCTCAGAAGCAATAAGAATGTCATCCAACAATAACCTTTCTATCATCGAACATATCTCTAAATATACTATTGATAAAGCGTTGAAATACGGCTGGCGCATTCTTTAGTCCGAAAGGCATTTTAAGGTACTCGTATTGACCAAACGGCGTTACAAAGGCAGTAAATTTAATTGACTCCGGATCCATCTGTACTTGGCGAAATCCACTTTTCAGATCGAATACCGAGAAGAACCTTTTATTCTGCAGATAATCAGTCTTCAATTAATGGTAAGGGGTAGTTATCCCTAACTGCTAATTTATCAAGTGTCCGATAGTCAACACACATCCGTATGTTACCATTTTTCTTTTTTACCAACACAATAGCGGAAGCGTACGGGGAGTTGCTGAGTCTTATTACCCCCCCTTGACGCAATTCGTCTATAATAGATCGTACTTGGTCTCGCTCAGCATAAGAGAGTCTTCGAGGAGCACAGTGAAAGGGAACGTCGGAAGTTAAGTGAATTTTCATCTCGTACTTAAATGTTAGTTTGTAAATAGGCACCGTCTATAATTACTTTAAGATCTTCATGCTGAACTTTAGGCAACTCAGGGTCTATAGTAACGTCCTTTTGGCCGTGAGAAAAGGCAATATTAAATATATCATACACATCAACGGCAGCGGAATCACTAAACTCTTTACAATTATCGGCAATAGTTTCATTTTTATAGTTATCATCGGGCCTAGGCAGCTTTATCATGATAGAGTGTGCATCGGAACAAGTTACATTAGGGTTGTACATAATAGAATTAGCTCGGACTCTAATTTCTAATAATTCATTTCTAGAATATTTCTGTGTGACACCTCTTAATCTAATATTAAATAACCGGAGGAAGTCCCGTCCCAAAATAAATGGTATGGTCATACCTTCATTTGAAATAACATTCAATTCAATTTCACTGTTTTCATTAGAAAATTCAATTATACATGTAATTTTAAAAAGTACAGTTATTTTTTTTCCTCCGATGCCTTTATACTTGCATGAATCTCCACCGGCATGCTCGTTTACCAACTGTTTTGGGACCATCGACTCCTTTACAAAACTAACCGGACTACCGGTGTCAAAAAGAGAGAATACAACGTCAGATATCAGCTCTCTACCTACTACATATGATATACTTACAAAATTAAACTCGTCGATGACATCTTCGTTATATGCTGCTTCATCTGCTACAAACGCAACATCCTCCCTTGGTTTCAGAACTTTTGCAGGATTCGGCAATTACGATGGTCGTGGCCCATTCGCCAGCAACGGAAACAAGAACCATCTGGACGAAGTGGATATGGGCAACTGGGTTTGGTGTGCCTATACGCGAGCAATTGTAGCAGAGCGTTGCTTGTTGCGTGTTGGTCCTCGGCTTGGATGTTCCGGCTGGTTGCTTTACGTTTGTTGTTGTTTGTTGTCTCATATTTGTTGTTGTTGTTACTTGCTTCGTATTTGTGTTCCATATATTGACCGCGAAATATTTGTGCTGGTATCTACCTATTATGGTATTCAACTTAACTAGAGTACGTGCCGTCAAAAGAATTTTCATGTTGGGTACATTCCCAATACCGTCAATGATGAAATCAATAACTTCCGTTTCGGAAATATTAGCACGCTTTGCCGATGCCTGCATACAGAGAACGTAACGGTGCATAGACTCGTCTTTCCGCTTCCATCGCCGCTGTGATAGCATTTTATAAATTTCTTGCCGAGTGATCTCTCAGCCATCAGCGCTTGCCTCAGGGCGACGTAGCTCAATGCCGACGTAGTCGACAAAAGGACCCGAGCAGTCCCCGTCAACGATCGACGTAGCGCCAGCAATTTAAATTTGTTATCCGCCCCCGACGACTCCATTATCTCCTCAAAATCGTTGAGAAAATAACGAACCGAATGTGACACGTCGTCACCACTAAATTTGGGAAGGGCATGTTTGATGTCCCCGAAATCTAAACGACGTTGACTCATAATTGGGGTCCGACCTTCTAGCTCCTCAATTTGCTTCATCAGCTTTAATATTTCGAGGCGTTTTTTTAGTGCATTCACCTCCTCGTCTATATCTGTAAGCCTCGGCCTTCCCTCAGTTGTATCCATGGAAACGGCAGCATTGGTGGCAACTTCAAAGTCGGTGGAACAGGCGGTACCGGCATTTTTGGTAGGATGTACGGCAGCGGCAGTGTTGGGAAAATGTGTGGCAGCGGCAGTTTCGGCAACATATACGGCAGCATCATTCTCGGCAACATATACAGCAGCATCATTTTCAGCAGCATGTACGGCAGCAGCACTTTTTTTCCAACTGAGTTGGCAGTGGCATTATTTTCAGTTTCTGCGGTATCGGCAATATTTGTAGGATTGTTTTCCCCATCTCCTATAACATTTTGTAGCAGCTTACGTAGCTGCTGAGTGGTGGCAGATGGTGGGAAACTCACGACTGCCTCGGTGAGTAAATTAACCAAGTCTTGCCTTGGATTTGCCATTACTAAATCACAAGATTTTGATTTTTCCGGTTGCGCTGGGTATCGACCTTACACCTGAGATGTAAATTCAAACAATTCTAGTTATTATAGCTGGGATTAATACCGATTTAATTATCCACTAAATAAAACACGACTTTTTCTTTAAGGGCTAACTATAATATGAATAAGCTGCCGTAACTGACTGTCAGAAAATGAACGAAAAGTCTGTCAAATGCATAAGCAACGTAGTGTAGACTTTTAGGTGGCTATATTTTACTTACATGAGTTCAGTGTTGTCACATTTATTAGATATAACAATAGCCACTATCAAGCAGTTTGTTGTAGATTACACAATTATAGTAACCTAGAAACGCCGAAGAACTGTTCGCCTTGCGAAACTTTCAGGATAACCTGGTGTTTCTGTAAAAGGAAACGCTTACGGCACACTTCCTAATGTAGAACCAGAACTTCTTTTGACCTGTGTTACATGTAGGACTGAATCGGAAAAGTTACCAAGTTGAAAAATAAGTTACCAAAGTACCAAATATGATAAATAAAGAAAAAAATTACCCATTTCGGAAAAAAATTACAATGCGGCAACACAGTATCGCTCTTTCCTTAAGCAAATGACGTTTGGCGGAACTTGACGAAACTTGATGTTAAGCACATTATAGTTTCAGAATAGGATTTATGTGTATTCGCACGTTTGCATACGCTTGCTTATTCATATTATAGTTAGCCCTTTATTCTTCTCTTATTCCTTCCACATATATTCTACAATACCTTCCACAAGGCTGTGTTCAATCTTAAGATCTGAACAGAGCTGCATTTACTATTTCAATCTTAAAACCTAAACAGAGTTGTATTTGCTATTTTATAACTTCAATATTCTCTAAAAAAAATAAGACAGGACTAAGTATATTTTAGCTCACAGGTTATCTTTTAAGTACATAAGCCTCTACGGCGTATGTTAAGGCTATACGTTACTCCCAAATGGATTAGGCTTCTAGGGTTAAGAAAGCTTTAGTTTGAAAGTGTGATATTAAATGCTTTTCAGCATAAACGGCGCCAATTTTCAATGATTATTGCGTTTCAGATTAAGGGCCGGTTACTCAATGTCTGGTTAACGCTAATCCTCGGTTAAACATAGTTATCGACGTCACCGACTCCCTGTTGTATGCATGGAGTCGTAGACGTCGATAACGATGTTTAACCGCAGATTAGTGTTAACCAGACATTGAGTAACCGGCCTTAAGACAAACACCAGATATTGTGACGGTTTTCTCATGGCCCACTGCACGAAGCTTAGGGCCGGTTACTCAATGTCTGGTTAACACTAATCTGCGGTTAAACATCGTTATCGACGTCTTCGACTCCATGCATATAACAGAGAGTCGGTAACGTCGATAACGACGTTTATCCGCAGATTAGTGATAACCAGACATTGAGTAACCGGCCCTTAGAGTAGAGTAATGTCTTTTAAGAACTTAAAAATTATCCTGGGTTATCATGTGTCTAGTAGAGCTGGGATACTATCGATAGTATCGATAGTTGAAAACTGTCGCCACTATCGATAGTTTTTGAAAACTATCGATGTCGGTTTTAGCGAAATTTCCCTCTTCATTACACCTCTTAACATTACGTGCATTTTTTTTTCTCCAAGAAAATTAACAATACAGTCGGCAAAAAAAATTTGTTTGGTATTGGACTTTTTAGGAACTATAAACTTATACTGAGTTATAGTAAAATTTAATAAGCTATAAAACCGCTTACACAAAATTTTTATAGAAATTCGAATTAAAAAGCTTTAAATTTTAATGATTTTGTATTTTCTTGTTTTGTACAACTTTTATAAAAAATTAGTAGACACTAAACAAACAAAAAAATAGTCAAAACTGCTAAAAATGTTGTGGTGCTATTATTTTGACCAGTACTTTATTCGTTTTCTTATAATATGATAAAATGTTAATAATTTCCCTTGTCCGGATTTTGATATGCGCCTCCGCATTTGATCTCAGTTGAACTTTCATAAGTATGAGTTGTCAATTTAAACGAATATCTTTTGTTTTGTAGTATTAGAAATGTATTATTATAGCCAATTTCTCTTTGCACTTCAAAAGTGACAAACAAAATCCGAATTTAATTATTCCATTTAAAAAATAAATTCAGATTTTGCCTGTCGCTATTCAAGTGGATGCAAGAGTATGTATATAAGTATACATAATTCAGACGCATAAATTAGTAAGTTTATTTTATTATTATAAGAAGTTCTTTTTGATGCACACAAATTTAAACAAATGGATATAATCTCTTTAATTTACAAAGTAATTTATAAATTTTATTAATTTATTAATTATTTAATTTTCATGCAATTTAGCATTGAAATTCAATACCTCTCACGACGATAGTACTATCGATACTATCGATGTTTTCAACTATCGAGTGGCGGTACTATCGATAGTATCCCAGCCTAGTGTCTAGCAATACAAGATTTATTTCACGAAGTTCTTTAAATAAATTTTGAGCTCAGAACTCACCCGTATTTCGGGGGTTACTACTAGTTTTAATAAATTGTTAGTTTAATTTCCTATAAAATGTATCTTAAGGTTTATGCATTTTAAGAATACATTGAAAATTTCTTTTAGAGAATCAATGTGAAATAATTGCAGAAAGGATTAACCGGTTTGCTGAGCAACCGAGACGTCTGCTTTTTAAATTTTTTTTGTAAAACAAATCGGCAAGTACATATCGTCCCCCGCATGCCAGAAACATGAATGTGTAAAGATGAAAATTTTGGGATTTTTTTGTATGTCGGCCCCCCAAAATTCGATCCTGGAGACGCCCATGTTTCTGGTACTTATAAAAAAAAAATCTGAT
>NW_016165884.1:0-17316 GCF_001687245.7 Rhagoletis zephyria | reverse complement strand
TAATTAATTCACATTTTTTATTGAAATATTTTTCAATGTGTGGCTTTCCTCTTTTAGACATTTCAGTTTTAAAGCTATTTAAGTCCTCTTTCATTGGATACCAAACTTGTTTAATTTGGATAAGCGGTTTGTTTATTATCCGGAAAGTACTTCTATTTCGGAGTAAAAAATATTTGGCCAAGTTAAACTCGTAAAAAAAATAACTTTCGGTCCCTTCAATATTCGCATTCGCAAAAGATCCGCGTTAATTTTTGCGAACGCGAATGCGAATGTTAAAATTAATGCGGAAGCTCCGCGGTTACGAATGCGAATGCGAATATACGCAGCAACCCTGGCCCAAAGTTATGCGGTAACATACGTAAACGAAAAAAATCTTCCGACGAATTGATAACCTTTACCTTTTTTGTAGTCGGTTAAAAACAAAAAATACTGAAATACTGGTGCGTTAAATCACATATTTACTTTTTATATATATTTTATATGCACATGTTACATTAAAAAAAAAGGATTTTGAAAAATTTATTTATTCATTTTTGGCATTCAGTATACAAAAATACTTTTTGAGAAGAAAAAATTTGCTAATTTCTAATAAAAAAAAAAAATTATCGGAGAAAAAACTACTAAACAACCAACTTCGAAAAAATGAAAGAAAAAGAACCAAGTTTGGTTGGAAATAACAAGCAATGGCAACTATGCTCACTACCTGCAATCACGAATAGTGATGTAAATTTTCGATACTTTCAAGTATGGATCGGTACTCGATACTTAAGAAACAATTATTGAATAAAAGCATTCGATACTTTTACATTATTCCGTTAAAAATTCCTTATACCAAAACCGATAAAAATGTTATGACTTTTAAGGCCAAAATACAATAGCGCAGTGGCAGTGGCAGTGACAATTTTTAAAATCAGCTGTCACTGCTAATAGGCAGTCACTGCCGCAGCAAATACAATACGGCGTTGTCAGTGACAGCTTTTTTTGACATTTCCTTTTGTTTGTTTACATTTTTGTTGTTGTCTTTTAGGCTTCAGTGACATGAACAGAAGTTGACTGAATTTTATTTATGTCAAATTCAGCATGGGAAGTTTGCTGCGATGAAGGCAGTGGCAGTGAATTTAGAATTTGGGCTAAACTGAGCAGTACTGCCAGCTGCCACTGCTGTATCGTGAGTCGCTTCATTGGACACCACTGTTTGCAGGCGGGCGGATCGCACCGATGATTCGCTCGCTCGCAAATGTATATGAAGAAAATACAAAACAGATGCAAATGTGCGGTTTTAGTATTTGGTATATTTGATGTGTTTCAACAATCGTACAAGTCACAAGGAAAATTTGTGTTCTTACCGTATGTGGCGTGGTAGCTGGCGATCAGGTCGCAGGTCTTCAGAGAAGTGCCGAAGTGCAGAATAATTTAATTGCTCGCACCTACCGGACAATAGCCTTTCGTTAGGTTTCCCCTCCGAACAGTTATGGTCCGGTAGGGTAGACTTGCTAACGGCGGGAAGTTCGCCGTAGCCTATGTGCATGTGTGTGAGTGAATCTGTATCAGTAAAAAACGACCATTAGGGCCTTTCCGAATATTTAGGCTGGTGGCCTAAACATGCCGCCCCCCTTGCGGCAAGCAACCCCTACGGAAGAGTTACTGGCTCAACTACCATGCCACATGAGGCAAGTGAAAACTTAAAACTAAAATTAAATTTAAAACTAAAATCCGATATATGTAGGGTCCTTGTTCGCCAGATTCGGACTAATGTTTCACCTAGACTTCTGTCAACGAAAAGAAAAGGTTATTCTAAAAAGATGTGGTGTTCAATTCATTGCACTTTAATGTGAAATTCAATTTTTGGAAAATATTTCATTGTTTACAGTTATAAATGTGTATATGTTCAGTTTTGGTGGGCCCCAGATCGCAGGACAGAGGCGATTGTATCGCGCGGTGATGACCACTTGGGTGGTTACCCGTTCCGCGATCCCATATTTCCCACGCAACGCGAGAGCGCATGTCCGGCTCCGGCCATTGTTGCGGCGTTCGAGTTGGAGCTCGCGTGCCAGTTGCGCGTCGATGATGGAATTCGGCGTACAAGAATCGCATAACGCGCGAACCAAGTGAAGTCGTCCACCAGATTTAATTCGGACGATAGCAGTCGGGGCTATAGCTTCGAATGCCCGCAATATGGGCGCTGCTATCGCATTATGAGTAGCTCGACCAGTCCGGAAACCTTCGGGTATAGCAAGAGCCATTTTTTCAGCTGGTTGTTGTTGTTGCTGTCGTCGATGATACGGTGCATACCGATGTGCTTGGCGCCGAGGCGGGCGGAAAGAACGGGTTTCCGCGCCGCCCCGTTTGCACTTTTACGTTGAAAAGGTGGTCGGAAAGAACGTGTTTCCGAGCCACCCGCGCATTTTGTTTGCAACGGGGCAGGCAGTCTGAAATAACTCGTTCCAGAGCCGCGCTGCCCGTGCGATCGGCAAAGACTGGTTTCCGAGTCCCCCCTGGGCCTCTCATGTTGCAGCACTTCCTCTTCTTCTACTTGGCTCGCCCACGATTTCGTTTGCTCCGTGACGTGAATGGACAGCGCCCCGTCCGAGCCTTCGCCGTCCCCGATCGCATTATTGTGTATTCGCTCGCCGGCGTCCTCTATATGGAGCGAAGTATGATGCTTTTCGTCGCATCTATGGCATCGGTCCTTGCTAATGCAAATTTCCAGGCGATGAAAGGGCGACAAGCAATTGGGACAATATCGGTAGATTAGGACCGCCCGCAGCCTTTCTTCAACAGTTTTGCCACGATAGTGGGGACAGAGTCGAATTCCATGGTTTTCGTCGCATAATCGGCATGGAATCGAAAACTTTTCGGCACGGTCTTCCGTCTTTGTGCGATTCACGGTGAAACGAGTCATGCTGCAATTTGGCTATTATTTTATTTGACCTTGAATTTTTTCTCATAGTTGGGTGGCAAGTGGCTGATGCTATGCTTCCGTATCGTGGACCAATACGTTAGAAGAAGTTATACGCAAAAAGTTGTAGGTGTATATACATACATGATATTATGTGATTGATCCTTTTAACGTGTGAACCTTGTATTATTTAAGTTACTGCTTAATCAGGTGGTGGATTGACAGTTTATTTTAGTACATTAATAATTTGGTGGAAGGTGCCCAACGATTCGAAATTTTATTGAAGTATGTTTGTTGCAGTTTGCTTTAGCAACGAACAGATCTTTGAAAGTAGTGCGAATTGTCGGATCCTTGTTTCCTCGAACTTACCTTGAAATCTCCAATATCGTAAAATGTGCCATTTGTGGTTTTGTGGTGAGTTTCACTACTTGACCTGGCACCGCGAAAGAGAAATTTTTACAATATGGGTTCTAGACTGGGCTTAATCCGGAAGATAGCACATAATTCAAAAAAAAATATTTATTTTGCGCCGTTTCTTACAAGGTTGTATAGCTGTCAACCAGGTGGCGCCGCCTTCAGTACATTGGCAGAATAACGTATGCCAATCTTTGAGCAAATATCGTATGTCAAAATTTGGCAGTGCTATGACTTCCTGAATGGCTGAAAAGTCATTCTGGATTTTCCATGCGGTAAGTATAGTATAGCAGTAGTAATTTCAAGTACTGCATTAATAATTTTCTATTTTTATTAAATTTCAGATTAGCGGCTACAATGAACTATCGCATTCCTCATCCGATGATGAAATGGACGATGTGCGGGATGTACTGGCCTCTTGGAGTGGTGACAATAGAAACAGTAAAACGTCGAGGCTGGATGTTAGCGGAAATGCCACAGCGCAATGCTGTCTTATATCGTAGTAGCAAATCTGTGATTTTCTTTGATGGTGATTATGATGGTGATGTATGAGAGGCACAAGCACATTTTTATTACTGCAATATAATACATAACTCATAAACATAATACTGATGCAAAAAGCTGGACACACAAGTAAACTAGCGTAAAAAAACATGCAGCAACTCAAGCAACTCAGAAATTAACTTTTTTCAAGTAGCTTAAATCATAATGAGTATTAAATTAACTCACTTCGCTCGTAGCCTAAATTCTTAAGAGGTTCCGCGTGTATTTTACCAGCACGCATACAAACTCCTCAGTAATATCTAATATTAATAAGTCTTGCACTGTATTAAGTCTGGCGCAATATTTTTTTATTTTATTATCTTTAGAAATGGTAAAAAATGTAGGTGCTCATTTCTGCTGTACTGCAGAATAGTTAATATGTTGCGGCGATGAGCAATGCTAGATCTCTTATGTTCCAAAACAATTAGTACCCTAGTATGTCTGTCGGTTGACGTAATTTAGATTAGCAAAAATTTCACTCACCGACGAAGTAAATAAAAATTAGTGCAATTATTAAAATGAAAATAAATCAGCTGTTAAAACAATCTACCGAAATTCAGTTTGTGCTTCCCGTATTTCATATTTAATGCAGGGAGATGTGCTAAAAAGTGTTTGAATATCATTGGAATACTGGGTTGCGGGAGTGATTAAGTAGTGCAGCAAACAAAAATGCGCACTGGATTAAGAAGCGCCTCATCCAGACATGTTGTGGCGGTTATAGTCCTATGCATTATCTGGTGTCTGATATCCTCTAGCCACAATTTTATTGGCAAGATGGTACTTTCGTTGGTCTCACCCCTGACTTATGCGGTTGCCAGCGCATCAAAAAGAATTTTTGTGATAGCTGTATCACTGTTAATTTTAGGGAGTCCTGTGACGTGGTTAAACTGCGTCGGCAAGACTTTGGCCATATTCGGCGTGTTATGCTATAACCGGGCCGAACAGGTGTCTAGAGCAGTGACCGCCAAACACTTTCCTGGGAAACGAACTATATTCGGCTTTTCACATGTACACAATCGGCTTCTTATACGTACACAATCCGAACGTCAACAGAAAGAGTAGCAGAGCAACACATTTTATTTAGTTGCATGCAAACAATAGGCGAAGCAGGTTGATGACGCATTTCCGTGCATTACCACCAACACATTCTCATTTTTTATTTCATAACTAATACATTCTCATTTTAAGACTTCTCTTTTTGGCGGACACTGGTCTAGAGCGTCAGACACGGTATTACCTCTAACACAAAACCATCGTATTAAATACGAGCCACTTAACGGAAATCTGGATCCCTACTATCAAGGGGCAGTTACGAGCAGCGTAAATGGTTTCACTAGTAAACGTGGTGAAAAACAGTATCCTAATGTAAATACAGTTGCTGCAAACAGCCTGCTGACTAATGGAAATATGTTTCCAAATGGTAGTACGACAACGACCCGTTTACTTTTTGTTTGATTTCGTAATTAAATTGCTTCCAAGTTTTAAGTAAAGGCAGACTTAAGGAAAGCTCAGTTAGATAAATAATTTGTTGAGGCATAATTAGAAAAACAAATTGTGCATGTGTGTAAATATGGTAATTTTATACAAACAATTTCAGACATTACACAAGAGTCTCAAAGCGGATATAAAATCAATAATACAAGAACCCATTTGATATGGGCGAATACTCTTATACTGATTTGTTTTATAAGATTATTAGAAGATTATCAAAATATGTTATAATAGTAACCAATAATTTTGCATACATATATGTGCATACATATGTATACGTATGTAATTTAAATTATATCTCCTTCCCAGCGAGAATTGTAGCAAATGATCACGCTTATGTACGTACCTACATACATACATAAGAGTTATCTATAAAACAGGACCAATTTTAAGGAATTTGAACTGAGATGGTTTATCGCCGTGTGGAAATGTTAAAAAAGCAATAAATCAATATGACCAACTATAAAGTAAAAACGAAAACGGTCAAGTATGAGCACCCGATTCAATTATGCCCACTGACCATGTTTGCTAAACGGCAGCAACCAAACCGGAATATGGAAGTCGTGAGTTTATAGTTTATATGCTTAACGCTTACGCACGAAAATAGTCATACCTATATGTCATCGCAATTCTAATCTGTGCGCAGATTTCGGATAGTTGAAATACAATTGCCAAAAATTGGCGCATACCCAATGTTCATAGAAATTGTAAATTTTACTAGGAAAAATTTTATTTTCCAACGATTTTTCAGTAGAAAAGTCAGCTGATCGCATATGGCAGAGTGCGAATTCAAGATATTAAAGGAATTGTTCCCGAGTTTTTAGAGTCGAAATTAGCCAAAGAAGCATACTTGGATAGATAATAGGATGTGAAAACGGTTCTTATTAGGATATTGCTGCAAATATGTTTATCTTACATGTGAATTGTAGCTCGCGACAGATACCTCTCCTTGTCGTTTGAAAATATCTTGTGTGGACTTCGTGCATTATGACTTATGTATGTCTCTTTCAGGTAGTTGTTACAGTCTAAACTCCAATGGGCGATTTTACTCAAGAGTGGCTGGCTGGCCTACAATACCAAATACTTATTTTAGTTCAGCGTCGACCACCATTGCCGGAGTCATCGCTGTCAGAATATCGAATGGCATAAGCAAATGTAATCCCGGGAAACGAGAGGAGTACTTAAGTGTTGGCGAAACTTTGGTGAATGTTAATTATCTTTTGCCTGGATCTGAGCTTGTGCATGCATACGTATGTCCATATATTTGGTGGTTAGGCATGGTCGAACCTATATTTCTATAAAAAAAGGGTTTAATGATTCTTTTGGTATCACAGCTATGGGCATTCGAATGCGCACTGGCCACGTTACACTATTTAAAGTTTGAACTTTCTGCTAACTGGGTGAACAGATCTTGCTTTGAACTAGACATAATCCATTAATACAGTAAATTAATCCTTTGCGCAATACATGAGAGTACATGTTTGCTTTATGCCCTTTCCTTTGCGTTGATCCTGCTTTCTGGTCTCGTCTCTAACGAAGAGTGGCAACGCACTAGGCGCGAGACTAAAACGATAAGGTTGGGTTTTTTTTTTTTTTTTTTTTACGAAAGCTATTGGTACCCGGAACTGGTCCATAAATTAGTTCTAATGTATTTGAGATTTATGAAATTGTGTTTCTGCAGCAGGGCGCCCAATTACACATACGTACATCCGTAAGTACATATTTTCCTATTCTCTATGACATGCAGGAGCGTACACGGGTTGGTTTTCCTGTAAAATACTAAACGTTAAATGTGCGATACGCTGCGATTGTAAGCTTAGTGGTCGTTATCTGGAAGCCAAATGGCTGCGGGCTATGCCCATGCACACATTCGCATTGGCAAAAACATTCGTATCATTTGATGCGAATGTCGAATGCGAATGTGTAAAATGATGCGAATCATTCGCATAACGAATGCGAATGCAAATATCCGCAACATCCCTGATCCGAAAGTTCGATTTGCGGAAATTGCAACGGCTTTCAAAGGTTACTTTCCTTGCAAGGTGTAAAGGTGCGGCTATGCATTTTGCAGTCAAAATGCGAGATCGAAAGTCTACTTTTCCGTGTGAAACAGCCAAAAAGTCGCTTTGCAGATTTGCTGAAAACACTTTTGGAAATTAAAATTGCAAGGTGTAGCTGCAACTGAAACTACGTAAATCGTTTTCGAGAAATAATTTCAACTTGCTCGTGCTGCACAAGTAATTTTCATTTTGCTTTTTGGCGAATCCGAATAAAATTATAAAAAATGTTGAGTAAAATATGAAAAATATGTGCGGGTAATTTATTCTACTGATATGGAGTATTTAGGTATTAATGTATTAGACATTGTGTGACGGCTTTGTGCACATTTTAGCAGGTTAAGTAAATTTTTCAGGGCATTAATTTTGTTATGAGCATAAAGGTGTCTGGTGATGATTCTGTAATATTACTTACGTATTCATGGTTTGACATGCGGTATCGAAGTTATTCGTAGTAATAATTTTGTAGCTGGAATATTGGGCATTTAAGATGTGGGATTGCGTAGGGAGTAAGAAGTGGAATAGCTGGGTTTTGTGAAGTGGAATGAAAAGTAAGGAAGTTTATTGAGAGATTGTGGTGTTTTCGTTGCAGGGCGGAAGTAGGACCAATTTTGCAATTGGCCTGGTGATTTCTCCCTTAGCTGTATCGATGTCGACTACTCTTACCCGGTTGTCGGAACCTGGATGTAGCTTGACGATTCTCTCCAACCTCCATTCGTTAGGTGGCAGGTTTTCCTCTTTAACGACGACCAGGTCCCCTTGCTTTAAGTTGGCTTGTGGATGTTTCCACTTAATGCGTTTCTGCATTTCGGTGAGGTATTCCATTTTCCATCTTCTGCAAAATGTCTGATGTAGGGCCTTCAGTTTCTGCCATCGATTTACGATCGCAGCAGGATTTTCGTTTACGTCGACTTCAGCTGGGGCAAGAAGATGCCCACCCACTAGGAAATGACCTGGAGTAAGCGGCTCCAGATCGGACGGTTCATTTGAAGAGGGGCTTAGTGGTCGTGAGTTGAGACAAGACTTAATACGGCACGAACGAGTACTGAAATCTTCAAAAGTATATTTATGGTCGGACGCGACCTTTTTAAAGTGAGTTTTAAAACTTTTCACCCCTGCTTCCCACAAACCGCCCATGTGGGGAGCCGCAGCGGGTATGAAATGCCATTCTACAGTTTGATGGTTGTATTTAATGAGAGTGCTATTGCGTGCCTCAGCTAAAAAAGCTTTAAATTCCGATCGTAAAGATCGTGACGCTCCGACAAAGTTAGTGCCATTGTCGGAGTAAATTTTTTTTGGACATCCTCGTCTAGCAACAAATCTTGCGAAAGCGGCTAGAAAGGACGCGGTGCTAAGGTCGCTGGTAGCTTCAAGGTGGATAGCTTTCGTCGAGAAGCAGACGAAAAGACAAACATAGCCCTTTGACATGCGACATCCCCTGCCCCGGTAGGACTTTATGTCAAATGGACCGGCGAAATCCACACCCGTGTTTGTGAATGCACGGGAAAAGGTTGTGCGTTCTTTGGGAAGAATTCCCATCAGTTGGGTCTGCGAGCGTTTGTTGTGAATCGTGCATACCTTACAGTTGTGGATAATGAACCTGATCATATTTTTCACTCTCGGAATCCAATATTGCGTACGTAAGAGGCGCAACATCCACTGGTTTTCCCCATGTAACGAGATCTGATGGATGAACTGAACGATAAGACGAGTGCGCCGATACGACCACCAGTTCGCATAATATCATTCTTGTCGATGAATGGGTTGAGGGGCAAAACTTCACTATTCGCGTCGAGGGACCTACCCCATTTCAAGTTCCCATATTCTTCTCTATAATGTTGTTTCTGATAAACTGTTATTAAGCGTTGGGTCGTTGTTTTAATTTCACTGGACGAAATTGAACACGACTCTGCTTTAAAAGACGATTTTGTTTTGGGATTGGTTCTTTGATAAAATCTCAATACATATGAGATAACTCTCAAAGCTCTTGGGAAATCCGAGAATCTATCGAGAATGTTCACATTGTTTGTACTGGTTGTTGCGTGAACATGCACCCTTTTTTCCTCTAAGCTTGTGTTGAAGTCCCTTTCTTGTGCTGGCCATTGCGAGTTATCTTCTTGTAACCAAGAAGGACCCTGCCACCACAAGGAGTTATTGACTAGTTCACTCGCCGAAAGTCCTCTACTGGTCAGATCCGCTGGGCTTGCTGCTGAATCCACGTGACGCCAGTTTTCGTTTCCTACCTTTTCTACCAGCTTCGTTATCCTGTGGGCAACAAATGTTGACCATGAACACGGAGGTTTTCGAATCCAAGCTAAAACAAGATTAAGGNGATTAAGATTTTCAACGACTGTTTCAACTGTCTCTGCTAGTAGCACTGCACCGCAGAGCTCCAATCTGGGCAAAGAAATTGTCTTTACGGGGGCCACTCTTGTTTTTGCCATGAGTAAATTGATAAAGATTTTCTCCTTTGTCTTTATCCTTAGAAAACCCGTTGCTGCAAACGCTTTTTCCGATGCGTCGCTGAAACCGTGAATTTCCACGTCGTCTGTCGGAGAAAAGTGAACCCACCTGGGTATGCGAATATTATTAATTGCTGTATAATCCCTCATAAAATTTTGCCAGCGGTCCAAAATGGGTGGGGAAACGGTCTCGTTCCAATCTGTTCCTACAAGCCAAATGCTCTGCATAATAATTTTGGCGACGATTATAGCTGGCGCGAGCTAACCAAGCGGATCAAACAGTTTGGCAATAGCTGACAGTATTGCCCTTTTAGTTATAGCGTCGCGATTCTCTATAGGTTTCGCAGTAAAGTAGAAATAGTCTGAGTGAGCATTCCACCTGATACCTAGAGCTTTTACCGTGCTGGTATCTTCAAACTCTAGAAAGTCTTCTTTTAGAAGATCTTGCTTTGTTATTCCTTGTAGGATTTTATTGCAATTTGCAGTCCATTTTCGTAATGGAAAGCCCGCCGAGTTTAGCGCTTGGGAGATTTCGTCTCCAGCTCTTATCGCAGAGTCGATGCTACGTCCACCGGCGAGTACGTCGTCGACGTACATACATTTCCTCAAAATGTTAGATGCTAGTGGATAAGAGCTCGTCACATCGTCCGAGAGTTTATGTAATGTCCTTATGGCGAGATAAGGAGCACAGTTAATGCCAAAGGTTACCGTTTTCAGTTCGTATAAACTGAGAGGCTCCTTTGGGCTGTTGCGGAAAGCGATTCGTTGGAATTTTGTTTGGCTATCTTTTACCCAAATTTTCCGATACATTTTTTCAATGTCACTGTTGAAGACGTATTTGTACAATCTCCAGCGGAGGATAAGTATGGTTAGATCGGCCTGTAGTACTGGACCTGGGAGTAGAACATGGTTTAAACTCACGCCGTTAGCGGTAGGGCATGAGGCGTTGAACACCACTCGGATTGAGAATTCTTTTCCTGGGGATGTCTTCTAATTCCCAAAAGGCGGTCAACTGCTTGTCCAGGTTAACTTCATTGTAAAAGGACACGATATTTTTGGCTGGACTCGATGCTTCCGCACAGCCCGTTAAAATCGATCCGAACACGGTTTCTTGGGCGAGAAGCGTATTTAATACGTTCTTTTTTATGCCGCTTAAAATTATCTGGGGATATATGTCTCCTCCGAAAACGAGATCAACTGGTTCATTAATGAAGAACCTTTTATCCGCGAGGACTAAGTCAGGGAATGCTTGCCGAGTCATTGCGCTTACTTGGCAAGTCGGCAGATCCCCTGTTAGTTTTGGTAAAACCAGTACAACAGCATCTATGCTTATTAATGGGTCTGTGGGCGACCGCAATTGAATGGCGCATGCTTTTTTTACCTGCGCAGATATTGGGTTATTGATGCCCGAGACTTGGGCATGCAAGCGTTTTGATGGCAGGTTGATTCTGCGCTTAAGTCTTTCAGTTATGAAAGAGCACTCTGAGCCCGAATCTATCAGTGCTCTTGCAGACAAATTAACACCATTGTAATGTATGTCTACGTGCGCCGTTCCTAATAGCACTCCTTTGTTTATGTTTGCGAAGCAGGAGTTCACATTCCTAACTTCTCTGTTATTTTCTCTTTCAGACTCCCGTCTAAACTGAGCCTGCCTTGAAGATGAGGCTCCGTCACCTTTGGAGTTCGGAGTTCCCCTAGGAGCTGTTGCTTTTGGCTGAATTGCTTGTGGTCGGTGGAGCAACGTGTGATGCCTTGAATGGCACGTGCTACAATTAAAGGGACTGGTCCATCTTGTCACCGTATGTCCGGCTGACAAGCAATTCAAGCAACGTTTATTGCTCTTGACATACTCTATTCTGTCGGTGGGGGTTAACATGCAGAATCCTTCGCAGTGTCGTAGCTTGTGCTCGCTACTCTGGCACATTGGGCATGGTTGCTTGGCCACACTTGCTTGAAAGGCGCCAAGTCTCTTTGAAGGCGCTTCCGGCACTTGCCGTGTGTTTTGGGGCTTAGGCGCCTTAACTGTTTTATTGTCCTTGAGCCCAGACACGGTTTCTAATGTCTGAAACCGATTGGATAGGAATTTATCCATATCTTCCCATCTTGAAATTTCTGTTTTGTTCTCTATGGATTGTTCCCACAGAGCTAGTGTGCATTCTGGCAGTTTTGTTGAACATAAATACGTTATAATTGCATCCCAGTTGGAAATGTCAATCTGATGACATTGAAGCGACGAGATGCAATTATTTATTTTGCGTTGCAGTTTCTTAATGGAGCTACCGCATTCGCTCTCAACTGCGCTTAAGTTGAATAAGATTTTTAACTGCGTATTGACCAGAATACGTTTGTTTTCGTATCGGTCGCTTAAATTTTTCCAGGCTGTAGCAAAACCTTCGTTGGTCAAAGGGCACCTTCCCACAATTTCCTTAGCTTCCCCTTGAGTTTTTAGGTTGAGATGGAAGAGCTTTTCAACAGAGGTAAAACGCTTATTGAGAATATATATGGCCGTAAACTTATCTCTGAATGTCGGCCATGAAAAGTAATCCCCTTTGAATATATCTGTGTCGCAAGGAGGCAGATGAATATTATGCTCCCGAGCAGATACATCTTCCCTTTCTTTCTCAGTTTTTGCTAACTTTTCTACGTCAGACGCCATAGCAGCCATGCACTTCATATAGCAACCAAAACTACTTTTATGTTTGCCTTTTACAGATACTCTGTCCTCTTTTGACAGTTCTGTGCTTACGACAGCTTCATGGGCTGATTTTGTTTTCTTCCATAAGGCCCTCAGCTCCTCTTGCTGTATTGCAAGAGTGTGCTTATTTTGTTCCTCGAATGGCGTACTGTTGTAGTCACACTCAAATTCGGTTACGGCATCTGCCAATCGAATTAAAGATTCCATTGTCTTTGAAAATGCGTTGAAAATCGACAAAAAAATATTTTTTAGTTCTGTAAAGTACAGATAGAAATCTGATCGCAGATTTAATGTATTTCTACAAACGTAGTTTTTCGAATGACGTGAAAGAATAAATAACCGACACCTGAATAGCCGAACCAGAATTAATTTAAAAAACAACCAGCAAACTTATGTTCGTTTAACGTTTATGTATGTATATAGTAACCTTTATTGTTTTAGCAATTTCAGTGGTATTAAAGATATATGCAGTATATTTTGATGATCACTAGCCACCCAACTTTTCGACGGGATCAAATATTATGTTGAGATAGTATTTGGTAAAGTGTACTTGTTGCCAATCGGATATGATATTTGTGAGTGTGAAAAGAAATTAAAGAAAATCAGTGACAAATCAAAATACCAAAGTTGGAAATTTTTCAACTTAACTAATGCGTATAAAAACAAAAAAAATGTGAAAAACCGAAAAAAACTGCGCTTTGCAATGAAGAATCCAAAGAATTTATACGACGTGTGCTTTAAAGTGAGTTTTCTTCAACAAAAAAAACAAGTGGGGCAATGATTTCCAAATTTAAGGGAAGAATCACGGGAAAATGACGTAAATTAGATGTGAAAGCCGAAAAAATATTGATTTGCAGCTATAAATCGAATTAATACAACGTGTGCTTAAAAAATTATTTTTCTACAACAGCAATGTGTGAACTTCAAAATGGAGGTTTCGCGCACTTTCTGTGGTGGTTGCGTGTGTGTGTGTACAAACCGAATTGTTAACTTTAACAAAGTTATCTTGCACCGATTGTCTTTTCTTTTTTCTCTCACAAATTCACTCGCGAATTTTTTGTGGCAAAAAACACTTTTATGAAACACAAGAAATACCTATATTTGAAAGTGCAATGAATCTCAAACCACGTACCTTGTTATGTTGTAAATGCTGATAGGTGGAGTTGGATGGATAAAAAAACAGAGTCCAGTCGTGTGGCAAATTTAGGCGGTGAACCAAAAATCGTTGTGCGTGTGTAAGCTTTTTGTGCTTTTGCTGGTTGTGCGGCAAAAACCAAAAACGCTGGTTGTATATATGTACGTTAAAAACTAATAAATCCTGATGTGAAAATTATTCTTGCGACACGTTGATTGTGGTGCAAAATTCAGGTCGGTTGTTGCTGTGGACTGTATATTTTATGCGCTGTGTATAAGTTGATTTATCTCTCGGATCGTATGGACCAATGTTTGCAGGCGGGCGGATCGCACCGATGATTTGCTCGCTCGCAAATGTATATGAAGAAAATACAAAACAGATGCAAATGTGCGGTTTTAGTATTTGGTATATTTGATGTGTTTCAACAATAGTACAAGTCACAAGGAAAATTTGTGTTCTTACCGTATGTGGCGTGGTAGCTGGCTATCAGGTCGCAGGTCTTCAGAGAAGTGCCGAAGTGCAGAATAATTTAATTGCTCGCACCCACCGGACAATAGCCTTTCGTTAGGTTTCCCCTCCGAACAGTTATGTTCCGGTAGGGTAGACTTGCTAACGGCGGGAAGTTCGCCGAAGCCTATGTGCATGTGTGTGAGTGAATCTGTATCAGTGAAAAACGAGCATTAGGGCCTTTCCGAATATTTAGGTGGTAAAAAACAGCTGATTTCGAAAAACTTCCACTGCCACTGCGTTATTGTATTTTGGGCTTTAATCTTATCCCTGCAAGAAGCCTGACCTATGATTATCGGTTAAATTAGTGGGAAAACTGACTAAAACTTTTCGTCAGTTTAGCGGTTAGTTTTGTATGGGCTTGGGGAAAAAAGTGACCACTTCTCCGGGCAGCGAAATGTCCAAAAATACATGAAACCAAATTAAAAAATACAATTCGATTTAGTTTATGTGTTTGTTTTATTTGTAAAAATATATTGTCGAATATTAACTTAATTTCACAAGCATTTTCAGAGGTACTGAGCTCAGAAAATTCTTCTCATTTTTAATCGGGGTCTGAATTTTCGTCGCTAAAAGCAAATGCCTCGGCGCCGTTTGGTCTAAGTCGGCCTAAGTACACTGGCCCCAAATTTTTTCTTCTCTATCCACATAGCGCTAAAAAAGGTTTTTTGCTCATTTTTTTATATACAAATTGAATACACTGATTTTTATTAATTCTTTTTTTAAATTCACCGACTTCTTTTCTATTTTGCACCACAGCTAACAATGAAGTAAAATTTTCTTTGATGTATGTGTGTATGTCCATATGTATGCGGGCGTAAAATCGATAGATTCTTTTCGATGTGGTCAGCCGTTTTTTGCAGGGTATCTTCTTGGTCATTATTACTCTTTTTAGTAAAAATATTTTTAATCCATATGTATGCGGGCGTAAAATCGATAGATTCTTTTCGATGTGGTCAGCCGTTTTTTGCAGGGTATCTTCTTACTCATTATTACTCTTTTTAGTAAAAATATTTTTTATCGAAAACATTGCATAAAACGACTGAAGCTTATTGTTACCCTTATATACTTATCATTAGAGCTTGGATTTTTATGCAAATCGAATATGAAACATATATGCAAGAACTGCGCAAAATATATTAAAAAATTGTAAAAAAATACATAGTTAGATATGCTAAAAAAAGTTTTTTATGCAACATTTTAAATAAACAAGACCGAAGTCGTTTGCACTAGTGTCCATATTATTAAAGGCTGGTTTTCATTAGGTCAAAATCACTGACATCAAAAACTGCCTTCATCTGACAGCTGTTCATTTGATGTCAAATGCATTTTCATTACATTTTAAAAACTGACCAAATGTCGATACCGCAGTGCATGTCAATGACTGTCGTCAAATTTCGGTGTCAGATGATTGACATTCCATTGCGTTACTGATGTCAAATGTGATGTTAAATTTTTACAAAAAGTGTAGAATACCGACCGAAACCAAACCAAAAATGTAATTGGATAGAACTCTTCATGCGGATTTAACCTTACCAAAATTATTTAACGCAAGTAAAAAATTAAGAAGAAGGTTAAGTTAAATTTTTCGATATTTTGAAATATCAATATCTTATGAACTACATAACCGATTAAACAACTAATGATGTCAAAATAAAGATTGGTTTATCTTTCAGTTGATGTACATAATTTTTCTGATTTTTTATATTTTTGAGTCAGAAATACAAAAAAAAACTTAATTTTTTCATTAAATTACCTTTTTTGAAGAAAATTGCACAATTAATGCTACAGAAATTTATATTATTTAGAAAGTACAAGTTATTACCTTATATAGAAAGGTTTGTTATGGGGCAAAATTTAACGAAAGTAATGGAAAACATCGAAATAGTATATATATTTTCTTTAAATGTCGTTTACCAAAAATTTCTTTTTAAAAGATGGTTATAGTAAATACGGCGTAAAAAACCTATTAAAATTATCTTTGAATTGGATTCAATACCTTTCTAATCGGTCAAGTCGTTTCCGAGATATTTAACATATAAGAAATAGGAAGGTTGAAGTTTAACCTGTTATATTTTCTTTGTTTTTTAATTGCCCCAAATAATATGGTTGAAATCAGCGTGAAAAGTTCTATCTAGTTCTAAGTTTTTGGTTTTTTTTTTGTAGCTAAACAGTCCGTATTGTAGCTAGAATCAGCTGTTCGCATGGCAAACGAAATCAAAATTGGCAAATACATTTTGGTTGTCAAATGCTGCCACATCAGCGGCGAGGGCCGTTTTCATTTGGATGTCATTTTATATGACCGTGCGTGGTGATATATGACAACAAACGCAAATGACACCAGATGACAACCCGTTTTCATTATTTTGACAACATTTGGCGTCAAATATGACCTAATGAAAACCAGGCTTAAGATTTCAGAGAAAATTAAACAAGTTTTGTTAAAAGCATATCTTCAAATTTATTAACAACTTGTATTTAGGTTAGCTCTTTAAACTACTTTGGTAGTACCTGTCCGAAATCATCCGCATTTGCGGCCCCAACCGTTGCCAAAGTCCCCAATGTCATAGACCAGGAGAAAAGGCCAATCCTCTCTTCTTCAGAGTCGGAAGAGGACCAATCTCTTGCAGGGGATGTAGGTGGAGAAGCAGTTCGCTCCAATGACGGAGTTGGTCCTCCTTTCACAGCCCAGAAGAGGAAGTATCGGGGGGCGAAACTCAAGCAATGGAAACCCTCTTCTGTGGCTGACCGAACTCCTCCTGTCGCTAAATTCAGTAAGCGGCCCAGGGTTACGGATGGTACTCCAGAAGCCAGTGGAACTTGATGGATATACCGACATCCAAATATGCTTGCGAACGTTGCAAGAGAAGGAAACCTGTGGTGACAGACATCGATTCCAATGCTAATGTCGCTGTTAGCACGGCTACCAATCCTAATGTTGCTTTTAACACCGCTGCTACTAATAACATTCACCCTACATCAATAATGCATCCGAATTCAATCCCTATGGAAAATTTATCAACTCAATCAATTGATACTTCTGGTGCTCCTCTATTTCGTAGCACTGGTGGTGACAAAGGTAATTGGACTAAAGTGCCTCATAAAAATGTCAA
>NW_016165883.1:0-25989 GCF_001687245.7 Rhagoletis zephyria | reverse complement strand
ACCCATTTCATGTAAGAATTTATTTATTTCTTTACACCACTGACACACAAAGTATATACATTAGGGCGGGTCGAAAATATATTGTATCATGAAGTCAACAACAACCCTGCAAAATATTAGTATTTTATTTTAATTGTAAGAGCCCGCGCATCGACCGCCAAATGCCGCACAGCACACTTGTCGAATAAGACCAATTCTTGTTAAAAATTCTAGTTCAGCAGAAAGGCTTGGTGCATATTATCAGATACTTAACCCGTTTACGCAAGAGATAAAAAAGATAAAGTCAAATATCATTTCTCGCAGCATTTTAGCTTATCGTTAATCTCTAACTTATCTTTTTCAAGAAAGCTTTAATTGTTCTCTTGATAATTGCACTGGCCTATAGCCAAAAGTTGTAAAGAACAGCATTAATATTGCTGGGTGCATATATGTCGCTGACTTCAAATATTCTAATCTTTTTTTTAATATTAGCCATAGTTTGCGGATTTTCGCAAATATAGGAATAATTTCGGTAGCTCTAATTTTTTGTAATTCTGTGTATGCAAATGAGTATGGAAACCCTGAACAGGCACAACTTCTAGAAAAACTAATTAGTTTACTTATGTTTACGCATACAATACGAAAATTGCAAATATAGGAAGTTGACAAAACCGGTTTCGGCGTTGTGCCATCTTCAGTGTAATTTTTCGTTCTGTCTAGTTCGAGTTTTTGTCCTTAATTTATGTTCATTTATCTTAGGTAATATGATTTTGGTCGATGATTAATTATAAGATATGCCATGGTGTATTTTTTTTAGAAGCAGGTCATAAGTTCTTCTTCGGTGTCTCAAAATTAACATCTTTCATCATAGTATTATCACAAATCAGTAACAGTAAGTCTTGCCTTCTATTTGGTAATTAGTACCGATCGGTTAATATTTACAAAAGTTATATCGAAAAACTTAAGTGGATCTCTAGTTTCAATTGTATTAATAACTTTTAAATAAAAAAAACGGATTTCAGAAAAGCATGCCAGGGAGTATCTTTTTACCTTCAAGCTGAGGCTTTCATATAACGAAACCGCGAAAAATGTGCTTCTTCGGCTTCTTCTAACGAAACCATTCCGCTGCAATAATACAATACCGTCAACTGCATTTTATTTTCCCCCATACAAAATCGACCCAGCCTAAAATACATACGCACAACCAAAAATTAGTTAAAGGTAACGCGTGCGTTTTATTTAGTTTTCAAAGAAGCAAAATTGTGATATAAAATAAATAAATTTTATTATGTTGCTATTTGTTTAGCGATAGATAACAGCAGGTGCTTGTAAAATACCAGCAATGAGCGGGCAATATACATATGTAGATGGGCGAATAATGAATACAGAAGCAAAAAAATATTAAATGCATATGTATGTATGTAAGTACATACACAGCGCATATACAGCGATGTTCGGTGAAATAGAGCCACGACGCGACATGTTGACGACACATTTTTTTCTACTTAACACCTACGGTATAAACCATTTAAATAAAAGTTTCAAACTTTGTTTAAAATTTAGAAAAATTCCCCATATTTTCAGAACAATTACGAACTTTTTTGTCGGAGTCTTTAGAAAATATGTTCGATATGTTTTTTTAAATGGAAGAAAGCGCGCAAAAAATTATGAACAATCAGAATAGAATTTTTTGGTAACTGCACACTTGCACTTTAAAAATTGTAAAATTTCTTACAAAGAAGTTCGAAATTTTAGAGAAAATTTTGGGAATTTTTCTGAATTTAAGACAAAATTTTCAACTTATATTTACAAAATTAACTATATTTATATAAGCATTTAACTTAAGTTAAATAGACGTCAAAACGTCGAGGCTCTATTTCATCAAACCGCACTGTAGATATGTATACAGAGGGAATAACAGTGAGGAATGTCATCAAATGCTTATCACCGAGCTAAGCTTACATGTGTAAAGGAGCACACACATACATATGTACGTATTTATGTAGTAGGGTAGTGGTTATTTAGTATGCCAAGGGCAGATAAAACTAACGAAATTCCTAGTATATTAACATCAAAAGTTAACTGAAATTTAAACGCAAAAAATATCTATTTCCTTATTCTTACTCATACATATTTCTACTATATAAAACTATCTACTGACTTTACTAATTAAAAAAAGGTGATAAAAGTTACTAACTTTTTACTTTTTTTCTTCCCCCAGCCCATTTGACGACTTATCGAAGCCCATCAGGATTCCCCTGCAATCCAACAAAAAAAAAATGCCACATACTATAGCGCTGCGCGCTGGCGCATCGCTCCTACTACTCGGTGTTGTGTTCCTATGTTGCATCATAGGCCTCACGCAAGCACAAGAGAACATAATGCCACAGATTCCTCCATCGCTGCAGGAGTGCTATAATACAAGTTATTTCATGAATCGCCAAAATCGTCTGCCCCAAAACATCGAAACGCTCATCTCGCTGATTGAGAAAGTCGAGAATACACCCAACTACTCTTACGACATGCGTACGCTTGCGGTGTCGCTGCTGCAACGCTTTCGCCAAGATGGCATTCAGCGCGCTTATGGAGTGGCTGAATCACCTGGCGTCATACCCTACAGTCCAACCGGTTTCCAGTTTCCCAAATTCCGCATATTGTTATCGCGTCTTATACCCGGCAACGCTATGACTTTTCCCAATCAAACGCTGACACGCGAAGAGCGTTGTTCCTTGCACTTCATGCTCTCTAGCTCGATAGAGACACGCGTGCGCGGTGATGAATCACAAGTATGCAATCAAATTTCACTGTATCGCGCCCAACGCCTGCGTCGTTCACCATTTGGCGAGCGCAGCAGCAGCGACAACGGTATGATTGGCGATGTTGAAGTGTTGGAAAGTTTTAGAGCTAAAGCGCAGAAACGTGGCCTGAAGCAAAAGGGTGCCTTCCACTCCTACGACTACGATTTTGGTTGGATCAATTCGGGCACATCCACCAGTACATCAATAAGCCAGTGTCCCGTGGAGAATGGTGTTATCTGGACGCCTTGGGGTACGGTCGCCGCCGGCACACTTTTGGCGGGTATTGCTACAGGCTTGCAACAACAAACCGTACAGCTGCGTACGCTGCTGGCGCTAGCGACACGCCAAAATGGTTATCAGTCTCTGCCACAGGTAGCCACCGTCAGTGTGGATAATCGCTGGGCCGCCACTTTAGCTGGTGATCTGTCCGAGGTGGCGTTGGTACAGGTGCCTTTCACAACCACGGAAACGGCCTCGGTGGGTTCAAACGGCGCATGGAATAGTACAGTAATGCCCGAATGGTATTTCTTGTCGCAAAGTCAAAACATGGAAATGACTGACGCCGAGATACGTGGCGGATTGGATGGTCTAATCATTGCCAATAATATTGTCTCGTGGCGCAGCCAACAGAGTAATATGAAACTATCACAGTTGCTGCGTATGTACTACTCCACGAATGGTGTTTTAAATAGCGGCATTATGGCGTGTAATCGCAAAAACAACTTCGCCACATATGCGCCAGCCGGTGAGATGTTGAAGCAGACGAGCGCCTTTGCACAAGTCTTGGATCGTGAAATGCAATTGGGCGTCACATTGTCGGCGGCGAATATTGCAACATTCTCCGAATCGGCAGCCTCTGCGCTACAAACTTATGTTCGTGAGTATCCTTAGAGTAAATGCTTTATATTTTTGAAAAATACTGAATAATCGTAGAAGTTTTGGGGCTGCGATTTTATTCGTAAAATTCTTAATTAAAGAAGGCAACTATTTTCAATCATAGTTCGATGACAAGACCCATTTCCTAATTAATATTTATGTATTTTAGATAGCATTTTAGCATTATTGCTAGACCAACAAAACTGAAAACATACTAAATATTTAAGCCTGGAGATGTTACTCTTCAATACTTTGTCCGATTCCTTAAAATTTTTTTGGTTTTGATTGATTCTTCCGACAAAACGAGAAAATGATGTAGTTTGGAACAAATTTGCACCAATCAAATATGCCTTGCGGGTATTAATTTGTTTTATACTAGCATTCTCCTATCAGGGACAGGTTCGGTTCAAAGATAGTATGACCAGAAGGAAGAGAGGCAAAAGATGGAGTAGGGTTTTCAGTTTAAATCTATAATGCGCTTTGTTTGCTGATGCTGATGCACTATAATTATGCAACGCACATTATAAAGAAAGTCGCTTACTCCAAGACATACACCCGTTTATAACCGTATATACCAGCGAACATAACCGTACGTGCCAGCGAACATATGCTGCAGAATTCAGTAAACCCTTAGATCGATTACGTCTAAAACCTACAATCTCTCCAGTGGAGCTAGCAAACTGTTAGCGAACATTATGGTCTCTCTCCTATCCGGCGAACCATAAGGACAACGTTGCCCTCACATTCGGCAACACCACAACTTCGAATCCGAGGACGTGCATGCGCTTCTTCAACCGACAGTTTATTGCACACGTGGAATGAGACAAAGCCCGCCGCAGTGTGCTACGTAAAGCTCAAAAACTCCATCCCCGAGACACACCAACGTGCTTGACCAAAGAAGAGACGCAGGCAGCTGTCATAAACGCCAAAGCATACAATGCGTTAAGCTCTGACCTAATCTTCATGCAGATTCTGAAAAGGCTAAGACCTGCAAGATTCGATAACAGCAGCTTTCAACTTTTCACTGTCCACCATGATCATTCCCGAGATGTGGAAAATGGTTTGAATCATTCCCCTCATTAAGCCAGGGAAGAAGGCGGACGCAGGAGAGTCTTACCGGCCAATCTCTCTTCTATCTAAGGTGCCAAAGACAATGGTAGCACCACTCCTCCGCAGCCTGACGAAGCATCTCAAACTAGCCGAACACCAATATGGATTTCGCAAAATGCATAGAACAACCACAGCTTTAAACGGCATCACCCCACAGATAAGCGAGGGTCTGAGCGAATGTCAACCCTGTGATAGGACGGTCCTGGTCGCGGTTGACCTGGCGAAGGCATTTGACATGGTAAACCACGCGATCTTCTGCCAAGCCGTCCGGATCGGACGAAGCGGTGGATAACCAGCACTCTGTGCGGACGCTAGTCATCTGTCCAATTACAAAACGCCAGGTCCAAACCGCGTAGAATTAAACAGTAGATCCCCCAAGGTGGCGTACTATCCCCGACACTGTTTAGCCTCAACATCGCTCTCCGCCGTCAGCTGGAGTTTACTTGGTGAGCTACGCCGATGATTGCACGATTATGGTAACGGGCCCTAACATCGACAGCCTTTGCGGAAAAATCCGCGACTATTTCACAGATCTTCCAAATTTCTTCACTGCTAGGAGCCTCACCATCTCCGCCGCGAAATACAATGCCACACTGTTCACCACCTGCATTAAAAGGTCAGNTGGAATGAGACAAAGCCCGCCGCAGTGTGCTACGTAAAGCTCAAAAACTCTGTCCCCGAGACACACCAACGTGCTTGACCAAAGAAGAGACGCAGGCAGCTGTCATAAACGCCAAACCATACAAGGCGTTAAGCCCTGACCTAATCTTCATGCAGATTATGAAAAAGTTAAGACATGCAAGAGTCGATAACAGCAGCTTTCAACTTTTCGCTGTCCACCCTTATCATCCCCGAGATGTGGAATCATTCCCCTCATTAAGCCTGGGAAGAAGGCGGACGCAGGAGAGTCTTACCGGCCAATCTTTCTTCTATCTAAGGTGCCAAAGACAATGGTAGCACCACTCCTCCGCATCCTGACGAAGCATCTCAAAGTAGCCGAACACCAATATGGATTCAGCAAAATGCATAGCACAACCACAGCTTTAAACGGCATCACCCCACAGATAGGCGAGGGTCTGAACGAAAGTCAACCCTGTGATAGGACGGTCCTGGTCGCGGTTGACCTGGCTAAGGCATTTGACACGGTAAACCACGCGATCTTCTGCCAAGCCGTCCGGATCGGACGAAGCGGTGGATAACCAGCACTCTGTGCGGACGCTAGTCATCTGTCAAATTACAAAACGCCAGGTCCAAACCGCTAGAATTAAACAGTGGAACCTCCAAGGAGGCGTACTCTCCCCGACACTGTTTAGCTTCAACATCGCAAAACTCCCTCCGCCGCCAGGTGGAGTTAATTTGGTGAACTACGCCGATGATTGCGCGATTATGGCAACGGACCCTAACATCGAAAGCCTTTGAGGAAAAATCAGCGACTATTTCACAGATCTTCCAAATTTCTTCACAGCTAGGAGCCTCACCATCTCCGCCACGAAATGCAGTGCCACACTGTTCACCTGCGTTAGAAGGTCAAGCTGGAACTGGACGTCCACGACGATGGCTACATAATACCGACGGTCAACCATCCCAAAATCTTGGGAGGCACGTTTCACAGCCTTTTCTATTTTCTCAACGCACGCCTCAGCCGAGCGGGGAAAAATTCCAGCTAGGAACAAAGTTATCAAGTCAATAGCCTGAAGCACTTGGGGAGCCGACAAAGAAACCCTGCTCACCCCGTACAAAGCAATCGATCGGTCGGCGGAAAACTACGGAGCGCCAATGTGGTCGGCAAGCACCAGCGATATACAGTGGAGAAACTTACAAACCTGCCAGAATGCAGCTCTATGCACGGCTACAGGCCTACGCAGTCAGTCAGGACGAGTCTCAGCACTCGAAACGAGAACATCGTCCTAGGCGGTCGATCGCCGCCCATTAACATCGACGAAGCGGAACTGCCATGTGCACCATAACACAACTCCTTGCTGAACTCAGGAGTGGCAGCCACCTTCCCAGCATGCGGGCAAGGTTTATACAAACCCAACACCTCTTCGCATGCACCGCTAACACGACGACCCTGAAGCACTATGGCCTGTCGACGCTGCCCGCTTTCTTGGCCTCAGGCTTGTAGGGTGAAAACGACCTATGACAAACCCATAGGGTTTGACCACTGCTGCTATAACAGCAACAACCGACTACATCTGAGTAGATCCACCAAAGTTACCCGTGGTTTCACACGGCTTGATTTTTGCCCAAGTTACGCGAACGTAAAAGCAGGAGTAGGAATTAAGTTCAGTTGGCCAATTTTTACTGCATAAGCACAACCCAACTTTACCTCACAGTACTCCGTTGCGGGCGCTAACTTCCAAGTATTTTATCAAATTGCGATCCCGTCTTACCTATGCAGTTACTGTTTTCTATTTGAGTTAGTATTATCGTTATTATTACGTCGAAGCAGTTCCAGTCGTTCCCCGAGGTTAATTACTCTGCTATCGAGGATACGTAAGCTATCATTTTAGAATATGCTCTGGGGCTTCCTCCTCCAGCCCACAAAACCTGCAGTCCGTGTCTACGTAAGCCCCATTTTCACAGATCCTATGTAGCTCTGTACTGTATCCTTTAGATGTGCCGCAGAAAGGCTCAGAACCAAGCAAGCATATTTGGGCTCCAAGCTTTGCGAAACAGTCAGCCCTTTTTTGCCTTCAAACCCTTCATGTCCAGGAATCCCGCACAGCGTTACACTATTATGGGCTCCCAGCAGGTTCAAAAGAGATTTACCTAGAATATGGTTTCTCATTCCCAAACTTAGTCCAAGTAAGCCTGACCCAGTCCTCCCGTCATCCATCTGCATTGCAGGACTGGCATGATGATAAGTTTTAATCAACCAGCCGAATGATAATTCACGAATTACATATAAAGGCATGTATTGTTCTTGTACATCTTCTTCTAAGGCTGAAGAAGTTATAAAAAGGGTTCCTCATTTCCCCGTTCAAATGATGTCGCATTAGACATTACCATTGCAGCTTTGATTTGTATTCCTCCAACACACTCTACATACCTACATATGTTCTTTTGTTTCAGCGAATAATCTTAATGACGTAACCTGTACCGTTAGCAGCAGCGCCAGCGGCATTAACAGTGTGATAACGCCCATGACTAATATCTATGTTTTCTTGGATACCACATGGCAATACATTAATATCGTTGATTATGTCAAGTGAGTGTTTTATTTCATTATACGCAGTAATGCCTACAAACATACATACCTTAGTACTTATGTAACTATGTAATTACACTCACAATGTTTTCTTAACAATTTTGCAGTTACATATTACAACGTCTCAACGTGTATCCCTATGCCAGTTCGGTAACACTGTTAGCTGCTAATGATGGTTCAGTTATTGTCAATACCACCAATTCCCTGCCAGACCTATATCAGGGTTGGAATGTGACTACACAAGCACAATGTGAGTTTTCGCCTTGATCGCATTTATTTCAAGTACTAAGTATAAAACTGATTCCCATCTTTCCACTTCCTTTTCTCGTTTTCTCCAGATACCACTGGCTTCAATTTACCCACCGTTTTACAAAAAATAACCAATCTGACTCAGGCCTACATGAACGCTGAACAAACGAATTCTTCTGTTGGTGGCCGCTCTCTAGTCGCCCTACTGATCCCCTACAGTACTGTGCAAGTGAGCAGCAGCGACTCCACCTATGCCACCACACAGCTGCAATACATTTACGAACAAATACCCGATTTGAATTTCATTTACTATACAAGCGGCACGATCAATCGCTTTGCTACATTCGTACGCAATCCTAGCACAGATTTGTTTACACTGAATACGGCTAGCACTGCAGCCGCCTCATCGGGTCCAGTTGTGTCGCGTATTATTCAAAGTAAGTTGTTGTGTAGCACTCAAAATTTTTGCTGAAGCCCACTTACTCACTCTCCAATTCGCCGCCCTTTCTATAGTTCCGCGCCGCCTAATCAATCCACGCTGTGGCTCAACCTGGTACACGCCCTCTTGGGGCACCGATCAGCTGGCGCAGTATCTAAGTCCAAATGGCACTAATTTCTATCGTATGGCACCCAACTACTTTTATGGCGCTGGCAGCAACCGCAACGTGGCTATCCAATCCACCAGTGGCATACAATTCATAATTTGCACCTCGCGCACCGTTCCACTACCTACGCAAAGCAATGCCACCAACAATAGTGGCGGTTCATCGGACATAAATTGTGCCGCGATTGGCAACGGTTTCTCCTATGATCTGTCCAATGCATGCAACGGTTACAGTTATATTAGTCAATGCCCACCACTCTACATCTCAGTGCAGTCGCCAACAACCATTTCATCGACGGTTTCGTGCACTGATAATGCCTGCCAAACACCGGATCAGGCACGCTACGTAGTCTCGGTGACGAATTTGGGCTGTTACAGTGGCGTCGCTGGGCTCTTTGCCAGTTGCGCCACCATTTTGCTGGCGTACTTCCTGCGCGAGGCATTACAGTAGAGACTTAGAGAAGTTGAAGATTTGATGTAGAAAGCGTTCGGCTTTTCTTTAGTTTTTTCTATTTTGGCTTGTCAGTGTTGCCAATGTACCTAGTACAGAAATAATTACCAGTGTTAAGTTTATCAACATACAACATGATCCTCCATAGTACACAAATTCATACGCATACATATTTAAATAATGTATTTTTTATAAACTCCTAAGTTCATCAATTTGATTTTCTATCATTTAGACATACATACATACATAAGTGTATTAAATAACATTGTTGGGCTGCATTTTATCACATGAGATTTATGTGCTTACATACAAACATAATACGAATAAAATATTTGTGAACCAACAAAAAAAAGTATTTGGCTAAAACTTTAAATTTTAATGAGATGTTTATGTCTTCAAACTCCACTGAATCCTTAAAACTTCGAATGCCGAATTTTCACTAATGGCTTGCGAAGTTATAAAAAAATTTGCGCATTCAAGGAACATTCTTATCAAGTTTCTGCTGTGTTTCTTGACTCTTGCAACCTGTCTGGCCATTTCTGGGCTATTATTGCGAAACTTCCTGTTGTTAGGTTGTAAGACAACTTAGATTTGTTAAAGATAAATCGATAGAGTCTAAAATACTTATGAGTATGAGTTGTTGGATATTTTCTTTTTCATTTTGAAACGAAGATAGTAGTGTAATTTGGATTTAGTGAATCTCTAAGATACTTTTATTAGGCAACCCGCCTAAATATTTATATAATTTTTTAATTGGGAGGAGTCGATATTAGCAGCCATCTGTCTAACTTTTTGTTCATCATTCGATGATAATGCCACATCGCCTTGACACAGTAGCGACATATCCAAATAATAAAAGTTTATTATCCAAATGAATGTTGTTTAGAGGAAATGTGGGGAAAGCTGTATACATTTTACGGAGGTGGCCTGTTACAGTCAAGACGGATTCCTCGCTCTAGTGCAGAACCTTTTTCTTATTTATTCATCGTTAATTCAATACTTCTGAACCTTTCGTACTATCAAAATGATAACTTATAGTATATAATCAAATAAAAGAAAAAAATCTTTAGAATTCAAAATTATTTATTTTTTTTCTGGTTCATAAGGATGAATTGGCATTGAAAATGTCCTTTTAATAATTTTTATTATTTTAAGCTTTTAATGTAGAAGGATGAAATTCGGAGATATAGTCGTATATACATACTATATTAATCCTTCAACCAAAATTTTTTTTCAAAAATTTAATACTGCAAGATTGTAAGGATACTCAACGTTAAAATCTAAAGAGAGCAAAATTTTATATTTTTCAATTCCACATTGCACTAAATTTTTTAAATAATTTTTTGAATCAATCATACATTTGAAAATTTAAAGTCCTTTTAAAAAAATGCTGATGTCAGAGCGAAAAACTAAAAACGCGGTTTTACTATATTCGGCTCCTAGTTTTGTGAATATATTTTATGTGTAAAATTCTCGGTGTAATGAATGTTATGATTAACTAGATTTTTTTGAGTGACTTATTCCACTTTCAGAACAAAAATCTTCGTTCTAACGCTGATTAGTAAAAGTTCCCTCTAGCATAACCACAAAATTGCAATGCTTTTTTTTTTAATGAATAGATACCGTTGAATTGTAGAAGAGCAGCAATTGGCGGAGTTTGTTAAAAGCAAAACGTATCTATTGCTTTTCATTACAATTTTTTTAACGTGGCAAGTCCCGACCCAATGGCACAACTAGATTCTGGGTTAATTTTTAAAGAGTACGCTTTATTAGGCAGTCGGTCATGGTCCTTAAACTGATTAAGTCGGAATTCCCAAACCAAAGCTCCCTTTTTTTCTGCTGTGGCTTAATGCTACTCACGAGTTGGTTACTGCATATGGAAAATGAGTCAGTAACGTTCCCAATCGTGCGTGAACGAGTACGCAAAAGCAATTATTGGGTATACATATTTAGGTTACGTAATTAAACTCTCCGCTTTGTGTGCCAACATCAAGGCACGCGCCACAAATTGGAGGAGAAGCTCGGCCACACACTTACTTATGTGTAAGCGCCAATCTATTATATTATTTTTAATTAAACTCTTTTCTCAGTGTATGCACATATATGCCGTCCCATGGATTGTGACCCAGACCTATCAGGGATCGAATCTCAGTCCTCCTTGATTTTAGGAGACATTTGACTTCCACCCTGTCAGGCCTGTCATGAAACACTTGGTTGCTTTGCGGGTGTAAGTACTGCACCAACGGTTCCGATGAGCTGTATTAATGAGATCATTTATATATCTGACTGTTCACGCTATATTTGGTCCTAAAATTAGCTTCCGTCGACATTGGATCTTCCAAATAACCGCAGTTTGCGCCAATTTATCTATCATTGCGTTGCCTTGAACAGCACAGTCT
Organism: Rhagoletis zephyria; assembly: GCF_001687245.7. NCBI lineage: Eukaryota > Metazoa > Arthropoda > Insecta > Diptera > Tephritidae > Rhagoletis > Rhagoletis zephyria. Next base: position 14,312 of record NW_016165883.1, on the reverse strand, counting down.
ACCGGCACCACTTTGAAACGGCTTCCAAAGCTTTTACAGCGGCTTTCCTGCCACTGCAGACTGTGATAGTATACCGAAAACAGTAAGGCATATGAAGTTACTCATTTTCGTTGTTGGTGTTTCCGACCGGGTAGGAGTGTGATGTTTCGTTCTCCGACGAAAAATGGCACTGAAGATGGCACAACGCCGAAAGCGGTTTGTCTCCAAACCAAATTTGACAAGGGATGACGGAAAATTCGTCCACATTACATTACATCATATGAAGTTACCTTTCAGAGGACATCCAGCTACAGTTCCAGTTTTTGTCTTGGAGTCATCGGTACTGAACATTTTTACCGAGCCCCGCAGTATTCACTTGTAGGAAAGCTAGCGACGTACTTTCGCCCAAAAAGGAATCCAGGTGTCAGTTTTTTATTGGGTGCCAAAAAGAAAGGGTTCTGCTGAGACTACCGTCTAAACAACTCGCTGTATCCGTAACTCTGATAGTCATGCCACAATGCAAAAGAATGCAGTCGTCGCTAAATCCAGAGATAACAAATCCAACAAAACAACAAGATCCGATGCTCACGTTGTACTTATGGCGCCCATAATGCCTCTACAGTGTACAGTATACAACCACTCCGTTTAACATACAAACCGTTATTTTGACCATGGTTCGACGTCACAGCTATTCTGCGTAACGATCGGTTTGGCCAAAGCTATGTATCTATATTCAGAATATCATAGCTGGCCTCAGACTTCAGGTCTTACTTAAGGTTCTCCGAAACGGTCCAAAAGCTTTCAGCGCTCGATTTCACTGATACATACTTTCTAGGGATGGGTAAATTCGAGATTCGAATTCTAATCGAATTTTATCTTCAAAATGGCGAATTTTTGAAATCTAACTTGGTATGCTGAAATTCGGATAAAATCGAATTTTTATAGAAAAAATGGAATTTCGTCTTTATTTGCAAGAAAGCAATTCTTCTTTCTGACTAAATTTGGCACCCATGAACTAAAAATACAAGAAAAAAATCGAATTTCGTCTTTATTTGCAAGAAAGCAATTCTTCTTTCTGACTAAATTTGGCACGCATGAACCAAAAATACAAGGCACGCAAGAACGCGACGTTGTATTTGTAATTAGTTTTGAGAAAAAAGTTTGCGAAAGCGGGCTCGTCAGCTGTGCGTTTGTTTACATACACTTTTATTTAACTAAAGAAGAGTTACTTCAACATAACATTCTAAAGCGTTTTAATGAATAATTTTACTTAAATTGTGCGTTTACAGTGGCTGACAATAATTTTGTTTTTCGTTGTTTTCTTTGATTTGTTTACTTTTTGTCCGTTTTCCAGCGAAACAAAATGGCTATAACCCGCTCAAAAATCGACTCTTTTCACTCTCTTGTTGTGTCGTGCCTTAGAGATGCAAGTAAAAAAAAAAAATTGTCGATGTTTGTTCGATCTGATTCATCGATATTTTCGATGTATCGAATAAATTAAAAATATACAAGAAAATGGAACAATCGTAACTTCGATAAATGTCTAACTGACGGTTTCACGAAAGTCATTTAAGTGAAAAACTATTTTGTGGGGCAGTTTCCATATTAAATTTAAGTAAAAAAAAGAAACTGGCTATAAGTATTAACTCACAGTGAGCTGTATTTATTGACTCAAATAAATAGTTGCACATCCCAGTTATAATACAAATAAGGTCATAAAAAATAAATAAGATTTCAGATGCTTTATAATCTTAAAAATGCGTCTAATGTTTGGTTTTCATTATGTCAAAATTTTTGACATCATCACGTAAGTGCAGTTGAACTTCTTTTTCGATTCGAGTTGTCCTTCTCCCAAGCAAACTTTCAAATTTTCAGTAAAAAAAAAAATTTTTAATGTTGAAAATTCGAGAATCGGAAAAAATCGAATTTCAACCCCCACTACCCATCCCTAATACTTTCCAAATTAACAATGGGACCATGAGATACACCTACGATCAAAATTTCCACTCCATCAACATTTGCCTAAAATCCTTAAAGAACTGCTTTACGCTGCAACGATAGCAACAAACTACTTACCGTCATAAAATTAAGTTCTTCAACCTATTAAGGGCAGTTTTTTTTTCAATGTCCGGTTAACACAAATCTGAGCTAGAAACTCCGGCTACATAGAACGGCTGATGATGTTAAACTCGGACGTAGTGAAAACCAGACATTGAACAACCGATCCTAGCAACTAATGAGTTGTGAAATGAAGTCCATAATTTTGTAAGAGAATCTTTACATACATCCATGCTTTGGAATATTATTTTGTACTCTTTGAAAATCTATTTAAGGGTTTTTAATTTACAGCTTGGATGTACACTACGTGCAACGAAGATGACGAACCTCAGGGTATACACAATATGACTACAATTATGACAAACATATTTGTTTTTCTGGACACCACGTGGCCGTACTACTTTGTCATGGATTATATTAAGTATGAAATTTCTTTCGATAAAATATAAAACATATTCATTAGTACTATGATTATACATATCGTAACCTTAATATAGAAAGGCCCCATCTAACCGTTTTGTTTCTATACAAAGTGATAAAAAACTTAATCATGTTCGTTAACTCAAAATTTCTTTCAAATACTGTATTTTATTGTCGACTGTAACTAAGTAATTTTGTGTTTTTCCAGTAATTTTCAGGCTCTAATTTGATTATACTGACTAATCTACCGGCTTTCGTTCAAAACTGGATTTTGAAAGAAAATTAGTTAGGCCCTTTCTTTAATAAGATAGCGAAATGTGTATCTGCCAACTGTGCTTTTGCAAGAGCGGCTTTCTTCACGGTTCTGCCACTTCACTATTATAGGGATACATACATACGTATGTTATGTACATTAGGGTGGTCCAATAAAAGTAAAGACGGAATTTGATTGCTCTCACCCCATAGGATTGTTCTATACCGAAAAAATTATACCCGTTTTTTTATATACATATATTTGTATGAAAAACCCCATTTTTCGTAGGAATGGTATAGAATGGTTGAAAATCAATATTTTGTTAACGAGAAACTTTGTTTCTCTTCGGGAGACGTTCAGTTATAATACCCAATTGTTTTTTAACCGTTTTTAATAAAATGGTAAAATAAACAAGTGGGTATTATTATTAGAAGTCTCCTGAAGAGAAATAGAGTTTTCTGATCAAAAAATACAGACTTTCAAGAACTCTATACTATTTCCGTGAAAAATGGTTTTCTCCCCATATAAAATAATAATTTTTAATAAAATGGCAAAATAAACAATTGGGTATGGCTAAAAAACAATTGGGTATGGAAAACTTTGGGCGCTTTGAACGACCTCCAAATATATTTTGTTTTCAAAATAAAAAATAGATTTATATTTTTTTTTTTGTTATAGAGCAATTCTAGGTGGTGAGATCTCTCAAATTCCGACTTTATCTTTTCACATGCATTTTTGGACCACCCTAATGCATATACATTTAAACTAAGTGATAGATTTCAGAAATTGCCCTCGGCACCCAACGTACAACTATACGCTTATTTTTTTTTCTTCCCCTTCCCTATAGCTTCGTACTCCAACGACTCAATATAAATCCATATGCCAGCGCTGTAACCTTATTGTCCGCCGCGGATGGCACCATAATGGTCAACACCACACACTATTTGATGGAAGTTTTTGAGAAATGGAATATCACAACACACTCGTGGTGTAAGTACATTTTCCAAGACATAATAAAAATAATAGATTAGTACTACACAATATAATAGTGTTTGACGGAGTTTCTCCTCCAAAATACGCCAATAGTTTTAAGTGGCAAACACTAAAGGCCAATTTCACAGTGCGTAGTTAACTCAGAATCGACAGTTAACTAGAGATTTTCAGTACAAAAATCTGTAGTTAACTCCCGATTCTGAGTTAACTACGCATTGTGAAATTGGCCCTAACTCTAATCCCATTCGCAGACAAGCCCGGCTTCAGTCTACCACAAATCCTCAACTCTGCCGTAGATATGACGCAAAATATTATGAATGCTGATCGCAACGCCTCCTCATTGGGTGGCCGATCGCTGATCGCTTTACTTGTACCCAGCCCCGTAGCCTTTGTACCCGATTGGGATATGCGATATGCTCTTCATTTTCTTGAGCGGCTCAACTACACAGTGCCGGACTTACATTTTCTCTACTACGGCGGTGGTGGGCTCATACGCTTCAAGGATCTTGTACGCAATCCACACCAAGATCTTTTTCCACTCGGAGAGGAATACGATGTGTGGGCGGCTGGAAAGCCCGTAATAAGGCGCATACGTGAAAGTAAGTGGATTGCCAAATGTTTGTTCTACCAACTAATATAGTCTTTTTGAAGTTCCACGTCGCCTCGTGAATCCGCGTTGTGGCGCCGATATGTACGCCAGCTCCACAGGACCCAACGAAATGGTACAATATGTACGCACAGGCGACATCAATTTCTATCGCATAATGCCAAACTACTTCTTCGGTTCGACCAGCATGCGTTACCTGCGGATACGGCCGTTAAGCCCAATATCTTTCATTGTCTGCAGCTCCCGCACAAATGCCTTGCCGTACCGCCAAGACGGCGGGGATCAGCCGGAACAGGGATGTGGTCAAACTGCTGCCACTAATGGCTATGCTTTGGACTTAAGTGAACTCTGCATTGGCTACACATACATCACCGATTGCCCACCACTGTATGTGTCCGTACAAGCTCAGCAATTCGTCGGTAGCAATGAATTGTCCTGCACCGATCCTGCCTGTCAGTGGCCCGATGAAGCGCAATTTCTCATTTACGTAAATTATTTAGTTTGTAATAAGGCAAGGAAGGTAATGGCGACACCAAAAGCAGCGACATTCGTTTTTGTCATTATGATAGCCCTAAATTTTCGTATGTACAAATAAACGTAGATCTGATCTCGAATTAGTTTTTAGTCATAATAAGATTTCAAACCACTAGAATAAGAATAAATAAAACAAGTAAGGACAGTATTGCAGAGCGGTGTAAGTGTGAAATAATTTTCAATTTTAAGTCAACAATTTTTTTCTATCCAGTTTTCATTAATTATTCTTCGCTTAAGATTGAGGTTTATAATTTTTTTAATTTTCCATTCACTCACAGCAGTTATGAATTCACACATCAACATATTCATAGCAAGATTGAGAAAACCAATGCCCAATCAAAAAAAGGTTTAACACTGAATGAGTATTGAAAACGCCAAGTACCAATCATTAGTTCAAAGACACCCTGGTAAACAACTTTTTGATAAAAAAGGCAGATTTTTGACAATTGCTCTATTGTAAAAATTCGAAGCGGTATTACCCAATTTAAGTTTTTTGGTAGAGGGGATTTTATATCATAAATTTGGGATTATATATAAAACAGTTGTATTACATTTACCTTTTAAAAATAATTCAACAACGATGTGCAAAGTCAGAAGCACTAATCACTGAGCTATACACACATATGTATGTTCATATCGTCGATTAAAGTACAAAACCGCGTATCAAGATAATGCAAAACTGCGTCTGTGAGGTATTTTGTAAAGAATAAAAACACTCATATTTCAAAATGGTTTTCTCTTTTGTAATGGAATCGCATTTCAGAAGGACCGCGGCGGAAATCGACAGTAACACCGCCTTGTATAGATTCGCCTTGCTATGCAGAATAAAGCTGTTGAAGTGACCTAGTACTTAAATGGTTTTTTGTATAAATTTACATAAAAATTTTACATAAATACATACAAACATACATACATCATATAAAATCAAAAAATTTAATACTGACATTTTTCTTACATCTGTCACAAAAAATAAAAGTTAACACTCAAATTTTGCGTCTCATACTACGTTTATACGCATGCATAAGTCGCTTTAATTCATTTCGCCGCGATTCAAAACATATGTATAAACTGAATTTCAATTCGCTTTGAAAGAGCGAAGTGTTTTGGCTCACACTCCATTTCAAATCGGTAGTTTATTTCTCCAGACAGTTAGAAAGAGTGTATAAACACCGCTCTCACTCAAAGCGAATTGGAGATCAGCTGTTCCGCTCAAATTCCAAATAATCGCATCAGTATTTAAAAGCTGATTAATAATAATCGTTCTTTTTCTTTGCCACGATTTTATAATGCCGAATAAAACTAGATTTTTATCACTTTCCATTATGTTAACTTATAAAATGTCAAATGAAAACAGCTAATTTTGTTTGCTTTTGAAGACGGTTACTTTGATGCCGATATAAAGCCGTAAGTATAAACACTAGAGCGAAATGTGTACGGTGTCAATGCGCTTTCAATTAAGTCGATTATTCTGTGCGTATAAACGTAGTCTCAGAAGAAAAATGCCTTTAAGCGATGAAATAAACGAGCCGGAAAATACTACGTACCAATGTTTTGAGGTGGGAATGAATTACATTTTTTGAAGAGGAACTATCAGCTTGCCAAACCACAACTTGGGAGGAAGTAATTGTGGAGGAATCAGTGCAGGATAACTCCGAGGCGTCCACTCAAGAGCTTGCACAAACTACCTCTTCCAATAACGGTAGTACGACAAAAGAAGTATATGCACAGGAAGAGTTGTTTGGACAATATTTTGAAATTATACAGAAGGTATGAATATAATGGCAAATTACTTCATCAATATTCAAATTGTTTATAATAGTTTCTAAAATTAGTGGTAGACCAAACGTCGGCGGTAGTACAAAAATACGATTGATTTTTCAGCTCACTTTTAATTTTTACTATCATTGATTTATAACAATCATCAATTCGTTTTGTAGCCGTTGTCCTAGTCATTAATTTTGCTCAAAAATGTAACAAACTGTCTAAAGGTGTTATCTTTCACAATAGATATTGGAAGCATGTTATTCGCGATAACTTTTACTGTAAGGTTTTGAAATATGGTATCGCTATATTGTCTTTTTCTTGGACTGTAAGACTTAAATTGCTTATATTCTGCTAATTGTTGAGGCTGCTTTATCCGTAAATGGCGTACGAAATTCGAAGTCACTTGAAATGATCCTTGTAGTTTAGTCGTGCAAAAGCGACATTTTACAAGTACACCCCCACGTTGCTTGTGATAGTCAGTACTATCTAGCTGTATACAAAAAGGAAGGAAAATATTATATACTGTTTCTTGGTGTTTATTATTGTTATTAATATTATTATTACTATTATTATTGCTACAACTACTACTACACTTACTACTAATACATATTATTACTTTTATCTATATATATAATTCGCGAATGCATTTTTTGTTAATGCCATCAGATCAATCGAAATTGTTTTGAAAAGGTTTTATCTCTAAACTACATATACATATATAAGAGTGTTGCCCCATGTTCATTTAATTCATCAGGTGATTGAAATATGTAGAACAATGTCGGTCCAAAGAGATTTAAAAAGGGTTTAGTTTGAATATACTTTTGAAGAGGATTCCATATGTTTGAAAAGTCGAAATTAGTTAACTTATACACAAGATATAGGAAACATAGAGATATGAATGAAAACGTTTGAGAATATTTTGATTATGGCGGCCACTGAAACTGTATATATGTACATACATATATGGGTATTGTATGTACAACGGCGCACATGAAATTTCATTGACTAAGTGCGTACATATCATTAAATCGTTAATAGTACCCGTTAGATATGAGTCGGGGGCTAATAGATCTCCATTAGTACCCGTATGAGACTAGTTGCGACTAATTTGTACCCGATTGAGAGTAATCTCGGACTACTATCTTAAGAGATTAGTCGCACAATTTCTTGCAGGTGTGTACACACTATACACATACATGTTATGTTCAAAGTTAAAACTTTTTCTTATCGGTGATTAAAATTAGAGAAACCGAACCATGCGAGACCCCCTCTTTACTCAGAAAGGACTGGACGAATTTCCATGAAATTTAGCACACTTAAAATATTTTTTTGGATTTTGAATAGCGTTGACACTGGTCTAAACAGTTAAATTAAATTTTAACGTCATATGTGTTCACTAGTTACTAATTTTAGAAACTATTATAAACAATTTGAATATTGATGAAGTAATTTGCCATTATATTCATACCTTCTGTATAATTTCAAAATATTGTCCAAACAACTCTTCCTGTGCATATACTTCTTTTGTCGTACTACCGTTATTGGAAGAGGTAGTTTGTGCAAGCTCTTGAGTGGACGCCTCGGAGTTATCCTGCACTGATTCCTCCACAATTACTTCCTCCCNAAAAAAAAACATAAAAATACAATTTTTAAACTGTGAAAAACTCAGGAAAATTCAATAAATTTGCATAAAAAGCTGACACCATCTAATCAGATGTTTTAGAAAAATTGTGACAAAATTTTCTCAAATTAAAGCAATTTTTTAGCAACTTGAAACTTGCAATTTATTTTACTAAAATTGGATGGGCTAGAAAACTGCATTTTGAAAATTTTCCTAACTATCTGATTAGATAGTTACATATTTATTTAATTTTCCAGAGTTTTTCACAAAGTTTGGAAATTTTATTTTTACATTTTTTGTTGTAGTAAGTATAAACTATGTTTTTATAAAAAATAGCAGAAAATAATTAAAATTAAAACTTTTGCATATATCCTGAACAATTTTCGGTGCTCATAATATATACCTAATTAAAGTTCAATTGTAGTAAAACTGCATTTTCTGTTTTCCATGACTCCTTTAAGTATGTACATATGAAACCCCAACTGCCAAAGGGACATACGCGACAAAGAGTAAATTTTTTGTATGGACATATCGATGGTCCTGTGCAATAACGACACAATTCAAAATTCAAATAAAAACTGTTACTACTGTTAAGTGGCTCTTGTCTCTAATCCTTGTATAATCCATATCCATCCCTTACTAAAGGAAGCAGTAAGGATTGCTAAGGTAGTTACAAAAGATTAGACATTGATTCAACAAGGATTAGAGACATGAGCCGCTTAAGAGTAGTAACAGTTTTTATTTTTTGAATTTTGAATTGTGTCGTTATTGCACAGGTCCATCGATATGTTTTTAATGGGAGCGTTCCTTATCTCCCAGAAATAGTCAGAAAAAGTCCGAAGTAGTCAAATTTATTCCAAAAAGCGTTCCTTAACTCGGAAATGACGGCAAAAATGAGAGAGCAACACTCAGTGAGAGTGACTCTCATCAGTCCGAAGTAGTCAGATTTAGTCAGACGAATTTTTGTTGGCAAAATCTTGAATAATGTCAAACTCAACTGACAGCTGACTGGAAAAATAAATAAAAGAATTGTGGAAAAGTCAAAATTATCTAAAAACTAAAACAGGTGAATTAAAAATGGAAGGAGGCAAAAGAATAATTGATATGGTAAGTGCTTATTGTGCTTGTGTGAATGTGTTTTGTACATACGATTTTGTTTATTTGCAGATTAGTGATGAAAGAATTTGTGGTGCTTCTGGTGGAGCTACAACCCATCCCTTGGGTGCAATTTCGGCTGGATCTGGAGATCGGTAAATCACTGGATCTGGAGAAGTAAGTATGATAGCTTACATTTTGTGGAAAAAAGGTTATAACAAAATTGTTCATAGGTTAATTTTGCGAATGCTTGTTATTCCGATGGTGCAGCGGCAAATTCNAAGTGCTTATTGTGCTTGTGTGAATGTGTTTTGTACATACGATTTTGTTTATTTGCAGATTAGTGATGAAAGAATTTGTGGTGCTTCTGGTGGAGCTACAACCCATCCCTTGGGTGCAATTTCGGCTGGATCTGGAGATCGGTAAATCACTGGATCTGGAGAAGTAAGTATGATAGCTTACATTTTGTGGAAAAAAGGTTATAACAAAATTGTTCATAGGTTAATTTTGCGAATGCTTGTTATTCCGATGGTGCAGCGGCAAATTCGGCAGGAGATGCAGCTAACATGGCTGGACACACGAACGTGGTAAGCATAGTTTCTCTTATATATATAATAAATTGAGTTGTGTTCACGCTTGNTAGTTTCTCCAAGGGCTTATATATATAATAAATTGAGTTGTGTTCACGCTAGTAAACGAGTATATAGTTCAATATAAAGCGAAAATGAGTTGTTCTTGCAACCGAATGCATAGTTCAACTAAAATTTAACTTTGGTGCGGTGGTACGGTGTAGATTGTAAAAATGCGTGACCCGATTAAAAAAAATTCAACATACCTATACGGGTATTGAAGTTTAATTTAAAACTAAACTACAGAATTACCGAGCACTAATTTTATTGATAAGTTCGGTTTGAATTATTTACGGGTACGCTTTAGTTATTTTTGGGTTGCTGAGCCTAAACGCGTGACCCGAATCAAAAAACTTTTACTGATACTTGTAGACAAGAGTCTACGCTTCATTAAACAAAAAAAGTTACTATATCTGTGCGCTAATTTATTAATAATTTCGGTTTGAAATATGGTATTTGCAAATTTCTGAGCTTTGGGTGCAAAGGTGCTAGGCATTTCCCTCCATATGAAAGTAATTATGGAGCGTACTTTATATGGGAGAAAATGCTCAACACCGTGGCTGTANTTTTGGGTTGCTGAGCCTAAACGCGTGACCCGAATCAAAAAACTTTTACTGACACTTGTAGACAAGAGTCTACGCTTCATTAAACAAAAAAAGTTACTATATCTGTGCGCTAATTTATTAATAATTTCGGTTTGAAATATGGTATTTGCAAATTTCTGAGCTTTGGGTGCAAAGGTGCTAGGCATTTCCCTCCATATGAAAGTAATTATGGAGCGTACTTTATATGGGAGAAAATGCTCAACACCGTGGCTGTAATTGTTAAAGTTTGTTGAATTTTTATAAATTTTTGGACGAAATTTGAAATGTGTATACTTTTTTAATAAAAAATAATAATCATATCTTTTAATATAGTTAAATACGTATTTTTTTTTTAGAAAACAATGGCCATAACTTTGGTTTTTTAGTTTTATTAGTAATATATGTATATATATTATGTATATATATACATATCATAAGAAAGGTTGTTGAATTACCTCTACGAGCTCTATTATTTACTTATGCATANTAAAGCGAAAATGAGTTGTTCTTGCAACCGAATGCATAGTTCAACTAAAATTTAACTTTGGTGCGGTGGTACGGTGTAGATTGTAAAAATGCGTGACCCGATTAAAAAAAATTCAACATACCTATACGGGTATTGAAGTTTAATTTAAAACTAAACTACAGAATTACCGAGCACTAATTTTATTGATAAGTTCGGTTTGAATTATTTACGGGTACGCTTTAGTTATTTTTGGGTTGCTGAGCCTAAACGCGTGACCCGAATCAAAAAACTTTTACTGACACTTGTAGACAAGAGTCTACGCTTCATTAAACAAAAAAAGTTACTATATCTGTGCGCTAATTTATTAATAATTTCGGTTTGAAATATGGTATTTGCAAATTTCTGAGCTTTGGGTGCAAAGGTGCTAGGCATTTTCCTCCATATAAAAGTAATTGTGGAGCGTACTTTATATGGGAGAAAATGCTCAAAACCGTGGCTGTAATTGTTAAAGTTTGTTGAATTTTTATAAATTTTGGACGAAATTTGAAATGTGTATACTTTTATAATAAAAAATAATTATCATATCTTTTGATATAGTTAATTACGTATTTTTTTTTAGAAAACCATACCCTTTTATTAAAACAATGGCCATAACTTTGATTTTTTAGTTTTATTAGTAATATATGTATATATATACATATCATAAGAAAGGTTGTTGAATTACCTCTACGAGCTCTATTATTTACTTATGCCTCATTTACAAATGAGCATCCAGTGGTCTGTAAATTGGACGTCGGTCGTTCTAATCCTTCTGACATATTTTCTAGGTAAATGGCGCAAGTGCTTGTTCGTCTGAAGATGACGGAGCCGTTTTAAGCGCAACAGTGACAGAGCTAATGGAAACATCAAGTGATTCAGATTATTCGATGATGACGAGATATACCAAATAATTATGGATCATTCTGTTAGCGAAGATGACAATATATTGGAGGAGCTATTGAGGGATGGGGAGAGGAATAAGAGGAACAGTATTAAGAACTACTTGGAGGAAGTAGTTCCTAATTATACAGAGGCAGAATTCAAGATGCACTAAGAGTCTTCGAGTCAATTAGCAGTTACCAGGGACGACAAACATGGCGGTTTTCTTATGGTTTGCCGGTCATGAGGCATGCAGCTTTCGCGATTTATTCAACCGTTTCAACATATCGCTGTCGAGTGTTTCTCGCATTGTCAATAGAACGACAATGTTCATTAGTAGTTTGAGTCCAGAGGTGACACGATGGCCTACTGAGGACAAGAAACGATAGTCGGCACTCTTTTTTAGCAGAAAATGCGGCTTTGCAATAGCAATCGGTAAGTGCAAAAACCATAATTGTGGCCATAATTTTTAAAGTGGTCTAGGTCACTTCACATATTTTGTGCTTATAAATATATTACTTAATATATAAACATGTCCTTAAATATAGGTTGCATTGATGGAACGCATATCGTCATCGATCCTCCAGCTGAGCGGAAAGATGACTACATTGACCGGAAAGGCAACATCACCCTTACCATGCAGGCGATTTGCGATGAAAACAAAAAATTTATGAATATATTTGTTGGCTTTCCCGGATCTAGTCATGACAGTTGGGTTTTCCAGAACTCCTCGCCTATTTTCCAAAAATTGTCATCGTATTGTGGAGGTAATAATTTGTTAAAGTAACTTAATTTTTGACTGACATATGTACATATGTATAACATAAGTTACTGGCTGTAATACTTATCTGCATGATTGTAATATGTTCATCTTTGAATTTAAGATCAAAGATCTATTTTGTGTAGCAAAATAACCAATGTCAATGACACTTAATTTTGAAACCTATATAAACGTTAATATACCCTATTGTTTTTAATCTTATAGATTACTACTTACTAGGAGACTCTGCCTACCCATGCACTCAGTACGTAATTACACCGTACAAGGATAATGGTCACTTGACGCCTGCGCAGAAAAACTTCTCAACGCAGCTAATGGGTGAAGTTCATGAGGCTCAGAATGGAGTATGTACAGAAGAGGCTCAAAATCCGGTAGAGGCACTGGAAATGCAAAGCTCACAACGAAGTGAGGAAGAACTTCCATCCCAGGGAATTTTCGGCTCCGCAGAGAAGCAAGCATGGGTTGAAGCCCCAGTAAAACTAATGCTTGCGCTTATTGAGGAGCTGCGGCCTAAGGTGGGGAAGGGTATAACTTATTATACCCTATTTAAATGTTTTGCACTGAATTGGAGTGAGCGCATTTTGCTTACGCTCTTGCATTTTGACACTTTTCAGATTTTAGTCCAAAAAGATAAGGAATGGACCTAATGCTGCATTCCACCGTTAGCTTTAAATTCCGTTCGAAAAAAGAAAATATTAGAGCTACTATCGTACAAATGTATGCGTCACTCTCCTAAACCTTCTAATTTGTATATTTTGGTTTTTTTAAATAAAAGTAAATCGACCAAAAAGCTCAGAGCAAATAAAAGCAATTCTGGGAGGTCAGCTAAAATACCCGGTAGTGACTAGATGGAACTCGCTATATGCTCCCTAAGATCGTTACGCTCGCATAAGCAAAAAATTAATTATCTATGCGAAACATTCCAAATAAATAAGTTTTATGAAAACGAATTCGATTACTTAGATGAGTATATGGAGGCCTTTAGCTGATGCAATTGATTTATTGCAAGGTGATAACAAAATGGCATATGGTTACCTTTTGGCGACGCTCGCAACTATTTTTACAAAGTACAATAATTTAATAAAAGCTGAAAGGCTCTTACATTTTTGGCAAATAGTTTCCCCTTTGACTGACGCGATAAAAGAAAGATTTAAGATTTTCTTCGAACTTAAGGAAGATGTGAGTGATGCTATAACTGCCTCTGCATTATGCCCCGATGTGAAACTTCAATGGGTTAATTCTCTTAATCCAGAATTCAGCGACGCGAAAGTAGCAGAATTGAGCAATATGGTCAGAAAAATTATTTCAACGGAGTGTGCCAAGGATATAATTCCTACAACTGTTAGCATATGTGAACGTGCTAACTTTATCGACTTTGGACGCAAAAGTAATTAAGAATTATGTTTAAGTTAGATGCATCAAACATTATAAACTTTCATAACATTATCACAAATGATTTTATTTCTGATGATGATTTTATTTTTACATACCCATCATTGAAAAAGTGTTATCTTAAATTCAACACAGCACTGCCATCATAAGCGGCAGTTGAAATACTTTATCTTCGGCAACGATTTTAAATGCACCTCGACGTGGATCGCTGTCAGATG
>NW_016165882.1:9533-25995 GCF_001687245.7 Rhagoletis zephyria | reverse complement strand
CTATTATTATTATTTAACAATTTTTTAAATTCTTGAGATTTTTTATGGGTCTGCGTTTTTGGGGTCTCAGGGGTCTTTTGATAAATAGCCAATAATAAATGATGGTAAAATAAACAATTGGGTATTATTATTAAAAGCTTTCTGAATAGAAAAAAGTTTTCCGACCGAAAAATACTATACCATTCTATGAAAAATACCATTTCTATGAAAAATACCATTTCTATGAAAAATTGTTTTGCCATATAAAATAAGCTACCTCTAAATATTTTTTGATTTCAAAATGAGAAAATTGGCGAATTATTTCTTTCGCTATTTAACAGTCCTAGGGAGTGAGAGCACTATAACTCGGACTTTCCTTTAATTTTTTTTGGACCACCCTAATGTACACACATTTGTTTGCATATTTGTAACAAAGTGTAGAAATCGATAGTGGAAATTGCTTGCTCGGCAAATTTAAAGGAAGTGTCTGGATTTTTATTCATAAATATTGTTCATTTAAATTACAAAATTAGCTAAGGAAAACAATTTGAGAAATAGTACATTTTTGAATATTTTCATTAAGTACCGTTAAAATTAAGTAGGCCAAGATATGGGAAATTTGAAAATAAAATTTCTTATAAACTAAATTTAATGAAAATTTAATGGAAATTCGGTAAGTGTATGCCAAAAAACAAATCACAAAAGAACCGCAGCAGAATATAACTAAATGGTTAAAGAATCCGCAAAAAATTAATTTGAAAGCAACGGTAAATCCTACTATTACTAATTCACAACCAACATTAAAGGGTTAGAACAAATAATATTTTTTCCAAATAAACTGAGTGAAAGAAAAAGTCATGTTATGCTGTCCGCATTTTGTTCGTCTATCGGACTTCTACAATTCTCAAAGGAGTCCTGAATCAGTTTAAAACACTAAACCCCAACTTCAAATTTAAAATATTACTGGGGGTTAATTTTATATAAACTTAGCATTATTGGAATCACCTTTTGATAAACAACATCAAGTATCAGTGTTTGAGTACGATTCCAATATGAAAAAGTTTCTAATGCCAATCATCTTCACTTCGAAGATATTTAGACATTTATTTTTTGACCCCTCAACCTATGCGAAAATATGAAGGCATACATCGCAAATATGACCATCTCTCATTCACTTGACTTACGAAAGACTTTTTACTATGTTAGGTTTACGATTAAGTTGATGAGTTTGAATTCAAAATTAAAATTTTCTGCAAAAAAATGGACAATTATTTGAGTAATAGGAAGACGTTTCACTCCAGTTGCATCTGGGATCCACACATAACTTTTTTTCTTAACAGCGGTCGCCCGTCGTCTGCCTTTGAAAAGCTTAAAAAAAACGTGAGACAGACGGCCATGCTTATGTAGATAAACAGACGGCAGTATTGCGGATTAACGAGCCGCAGGGTAGTGGGTTCGAGTCCAACGGCCAGTAGAATTTTCAATTGTTTCGGTCTTATTAATTTTTTTATAAGTTCTATATTATTTAACGTTACTTTCAGTAAGTTACTTTTGGATTTTTAATAAAATTAAACTCTAAAAATTTAAATTAACTAATAGTAAAATAAAAAAATATGAACTAAAATAAAGCATATGAAAATAAAATAAAGTAAAACAGAATATAAAAATCAAATCAAATAAAAAATAAATAAATAATAAAAACAAAAAATTTGTTCGAAATCGCTCCAACCGATGATCGAAGCTGGCAGCTACAGGCTTGTAGCACGCCACTCTCACCACTCGACTACCACCGACGCCAAACTCGCCTGCTTTGTTTGCTTACTTGTACAAAAGACAACAGCTGGCGGTTTTTACCAGTGTTGTCATCGAAAATTCTCCGGATCTGAGATAATTCTCAAAAATTACATGTGTTACAGAGATATGAGTGACAGAGATCGGCCGTGTGGTTTAAAATAAATAACTATTTATTTACAACATATTACAGTTAAAACCTTAGACTTTTTTTTGTTTATTTAGTAAAGAAAGACAAGAAGTATGGTGACCCTTTTTTGCAACTTTCTGAAAATTATCAACAGCAACACTGCTGATGACTCTTAGCCTACGGTGTCCCGTAAGTATGCCTATGGCCATTCTTAAGTTCTTTTTCAAAAGATTCGAATCTATTTAAACTAAGTATTTGCTCCAAGTCATCACTTAACTTGCCATAGTCTTGCTTAACGTCGCCAGTGCTGTTCTCTCATTGGTTTTCTTTAATTTCTGAGCTCTTCTTTGATTTTAACCCAATGTCTATTAGGGCTGAACATCTAGTCAAAAGGTCGAGATGTTGAGTGAGATGTTGAGTGCATTTGCGAGGGAAGTTTTTAGACGGTGTTGCGTACGCTGTGGGTGTTCAATCGACTGAATAAGGATTCTGGGAATTTTTGTACGAGTGAGAGATGTGCCAGTGTGGGGGGTTCAGAACTGGTGGTCAGAGCAGAGTGGAAGCTCAACTAGTAGCAGTGTCGGCTACGAAATCTGACCGGAGACTTAATTATGCTCCAACCTGCTAATACGTCACAGCCCTTCGGTGAGTATATCGGCATGATTTTACGGAAAATACTTTAGATAGGCTTCGATCCCTACCAAAGTGGATATTGTGTTAATTCCCGCACTGCCGATTGGGACCAATAATGCTTGCACTTCGGGGCGCTGATCAAGGCATTGGTTTTGAGGGACTAACGTAAAACACATTGGCGTCAGCCAGGTAGGGCTGAGGCCGCATTGGATTATGGATGCCGCTTTCCGGTTAGCCTGTCTGTTAGCTTATTTCCCCTGTGGCCTGAGACCCACAGTAGGTGGATGTAAGTTCTCAACTCAACTCAAATATCAAATTTTTTGGCTCTGGCAATGGTTGCGTGGACGTGCTTTTTCCATAGAAATGTGGCGTGCCGGACGAACTTCAGATATTTAATTTCACTGGCAACACTAACTAAAACTGCATCTATTTCCCATGCCCTATGCCAGGGGGAATGATTAAGGTTTTTCCTGTGTTGATTTTGAGCCCCATATAGGTTGTAAAACTTTTTGATTCATATCGCAACAAGGTGTTCCTTAGCTATTATGACTATTTGATTCGGACAGCTTCGTAGAAGGGAGCTCTGTTTCCTCATAGGAATTGAAGATAACCTGAATCACAACATTAGATAAATCAAAAGATAATTCCCTAAAGGGTACAGCAAGGTGTAAAACAAAAGCACAGGAATGGCAGAAAAGGACGCTTGATTATGAAAATGGATTCCAAAAATCATGCTTAAAGAAGTATAGGCTTTTTTCTTCATTTTTTGAAGTGAAACTTCTTTAGCGACGGTTGGTTGGTTGGGAATAAATTGCCAAATTCAGCGGAAATTGCACACGGAGATGGTGCAACGGAAATGATGCAACAGAAATGATGCAACGGAAATGGTGCAACGGAAATGGTTGGGGCTGAAACAAGTACTTCTTGTGTGTATGCAACGGAAATGATGCAACGGAAATGGTGCAACGGAAATGGTTGGGGCTGAAACAAGTACTTCTTGTGTGTATGCAACGGAAATGATGCGACGGAAATGGTGCAACGGAAATGGTTGGGGCTGAAACAAGTACTTCTTGTGTGTATAAATACGGTATGAATTTAACAAAAACTTGCTAACAAAAGGTTAGAGGATAACACTTAGAAATACCAATACAAGAATGAAAGTAAAGGCAAAGGTAAAAATAAAAACAAAAACAAAGATGTGTAAAGATGAAGGTAAAAACGAAGACCAAGGTAAATTTAAACACTTTACTTATATATCGATGGCTGAGTGGAAGATCGACCTATCTCTGCAGCCAGTTCGAAAACGCTCTATCTCAAAAAACTTTTCAAGAACGCCCTACTTCAGAATTTAAGTGAAAAACACTCTATCTCAAAATTCGGTTCAAAAACGCCCTATCTCACTTCAAAATGTATTGAAAATATACTGATATAGGGCGTTTTTGAATCGGCAGCTGAGATAGGGCGTTTTTGAAATGAATTCTGAAATAGGGCGTTCTTGCAAAGTTTTTTGAGATAGAGCGTTTTCGAACAGGCTGTCGAGATAGGTCGATCTTCCACTCAGCCATCGATATATAAGGGCAAAGGTGAAAGGGAATATGTTGATGAAGAAAATGATAAACATAAAAGTAAAAACAAAGATGAGGATGAGGATACCGATAAAAGTAAAGATGAAGATAGGGGAAAAAAGATTAAAATGAAGGTAATCAAAGAGGAAAGGATATAGAGGGAGACACATAAACTCAATCTGGGAACTATTTTGGGATTTTAGAGATTTTCGGGATTCTCGAGACATCGATAAAATAATCGATATTTTTATCGGTTTTGTTATAGATATTTTTATCGATTTTGGTATCGAAATTTTTATCGGTATTGTTAAAAACTCTGCTATCGATATTTTCGGGACTTATCGATATAATAATTGATATTTTTGTATAGATTTTGTTATCGATATTTCTATCGATTTGTTATCGACTTTGTAATCGATATTTTTAACTATTTTGTTAGCGATATTGTTTATCGATTTTGTTATCGATATTTATGGAATTTGTTATCGATATTAGTCGATTTTGTTACCGATATTTATCGATTTTTCTATTGATCTTTATCTATTTTTTTTTGTCGATATTTGTCGATTTTGCTATCGATATCTATCGATCTTGTTATGGATATTTGTCGATTTTTTATCGATATTTATCGATTTTGTTGTCGATATTTATCGATTTTTATCGATTTTGTTACCGCTGTTTGTGGATTTTGTTATCGATTTTGTTATAGGTAATTTTATAGAAATTTTTTTATCGATTTTGCTATCGTTTTTGTTATCAATTTTACTATCGGTTTTGTTATCGACTTTGCTATTGATATTTTTATCGAATTCGGTATCGATAATTTTTTCGGTTTTGTTTTCGATATTTTGATTGATGTTACTATCGATTTTGTTATCGATAAAGTATAAAGATAAAAATGAAGATAAATGAAAACGGAATAAAATAAATGTAATTAGAACAAACAGGGTAGATGTTGGTATACATATACATACATATAGACAGAAAAAAAAAAACAAATAACCTTAAGCAAAAGCAGATGTATGTATGAACATTTGTATATTGGTTATGAGACAAACTAAATATGTAACGTAAGTTTCACTTCTCCCGTGTGGCCCAGGCGCACTTACTTTTTTTCTAAGTCTATTGAACTTAGGCAATATTCCTCGAACTTACATAGGTATAATTTGTCCTCATCAATTCTGTCATATATTTTAACAGATTACCATCACTAATTAGCGTGCCTTTTGACAATACATCTAAATGAAATGAAAACCCAAAATCCATAAATAAAAATAAAGAATATAAAAAAATAATAATCGCACTTCCAATCGCATTTCATGCTTCACCAGCTTACAGATTAATTTGTGGGCTGCCGAAAAAGAAGAAAAAAATAGATATCGCCAGGCAACCAGACAGACAACCAGCCACCGATTTTAATCATTAGTTACTCGCAATGCAGACCAATAATTCATTTTTGCATCCAGCCCGCCAACTCCAAAGCCACGCAAAACCTTTAGAACTAAGACTGCCGCCGCATGAGCACAGCAGCAACAAAGGTCAATAACTTCTGTGGCATAAACGAATGCAACTAAGTAACAAAAGCTCAACAATAAATGCTGCAATGCCATTTGAATTATGAGCATATGGGGCAAAGTGTTGCAGTCTTGGGAGGACAAACAAACAAACAAGTGAACCTGAAGTTGCATAAAATTGAAATACAGATTAAGCCATGCTTTCGCTAACTTGCCTTATGTACGCGTTGCTGCCGCCTCGGTTAGCCCAGTTGACGCAGACGACGCTGGCGACGCGGACATACTACACTTGTGCCTTAAGCCATTACAAATTGAGTTTTGGGTGTTGCAAACGACCTGAACCTGCTCTTATTTAAATTTATTTGCTTCTTTGCTTTAATCTTTTTGTGTTATTTCTTTTTTCAGATTTTTTATTTTGTGGCAATCGAAATGAAAAGTTTCAATGTTAACCTCAGCACGCACGGCAACATATGTTGCTCAAGGCAGCAGCCAAGGACTGGGCCTTTTTTATTTACAATGAATTTGCTTGCAGGAACAATTTGTATGTATGTGCGCGCGCATGTGCGTTTGACCTTGAAAAGGTTTGCATATTATCATAAATTTCCTGTTTTGCCTTTTGCATATTTTTTGTAAGTTTAGCGCGCGTCACGACGGCGGTCTGCGCCCAGAGAAGGAATTCGACCAAGCATGGCTTTTGTTGGCGGGCCAACTTTTTTTTTTTCAAAATTATAATTTTTATGCTTGCATGCTATGTAAGTTGCCAATATTTTGGAATTTTCAGTCTCGCTTATTTACTGAGTTGCCTCTTTATTTCATTCTTTTTTTGTGTGGCTTTCTCGACGCCCCACACCCAAAATGATTAATGCGGCTTTATAATGAAATTCTTGTTGTGCTCGAAATGATTGCTTGTATTATTTATACGCTTACATAAGTAGCCTTAACTTGGTAATTGTCAGATATTTGGCTTAACCCTTTTGCAAGCTACTTCAAGTGCAAGCGTTTTTTGCTGAAAGCTGGGCGGCAAATTTTGAAAATACGCATCGCTTAATTTCGTGCAATTTTCGCTCACCTTCCGTTCGTTCGCTTACATACATATGCTTCTGGGTTTCTATCAGGTTTTCAATGTGGTTATTTGTTTTAGAAGCCTCTGCGGTCTGTCTGTCTTCCCGCTATCTGTTGAAACTCTCAATTTCACGGTAATTATTTAAAGACATTCTCCGCTGCAACAAATTCGTTTCTCGTCGGCGGCTGTTGCAGGCGTTGCAACACGTTTGTAAATTGGTTTAATCATGCAACTGATGTGCGACCATTTGTTTCAATAAGAAACTACTGCGCGGCGGCTAGACAGTTAGCAGGTATGCAATGCGGTACGCCTTTCGTTGTGCGCTGTACGCATGCGCGACTCACCTTGGATTGCGTAGTGATAAGCAAATTAATTTACGCTCCTTTATCACTGAGAGTTAAAAAGAAATTTTCGTTGATTGGTGCAATTGTTGTTAACCTTTTATTTGCGCTGAGTGGAATAAAATAAGAGGATGCGATTGGAGGTTGTTAAATGTGGATTTCTTGAATTCATTGTAATTTGTATGTTTTGGTTATTGAAACTATAAATATTTTATTCAACGTTGTGTTATGGTTCACAGGAATTTTAACCGCACTTTATTTAAGGCATACTTAGAGATTATAAGGCACGTGTAAATGTTAACCTCGTAAACTTTCTCAATTTTTTAAGGAAACCCGATTTATTTACGAGGTTTACGCGGTTGCGAGGCATTTACGCGCTTTGATCAATACCCTGTATATGGACATGTGTACATACATGTGTATATAATATTGCCAATAGGGAAATTATTAACGTATAACGGTCTTAAAACTGCAATAAAGCCTTGGCCTTCAAGGAACTTGTTCTTCGCCAAGAGACGAACTGCATGGCGGCACTCTCCAGTCGCACTTATGGATCAGGCCATGGAGTGAGTGCCACTCCACGGAGAACTAGCGCTAACTTAAGGGGCTAAACACCTCCAAATCCAACTGATTTCACTGAATGGGATCACATTGACTCTACCTGACGAGCCAGATACCAAGGGAAACTCCAAAAAAATATTTAGTAAAGCCATCACTGCCCTATACGCAAAACTGATATTGCTAGAAAATCGGACATTAAACGGCGGACATATAGCGCACTGGATATACGAGTACATATAAATAAATCGTTTCTCACATTATTCTCTACGGCACCACAGTTTGGTGGACACCATTAGAGACAACCGCTATTGGAGAAAGTTTGAAGAAGGCACTGAAGCCGAACCCTCCACAACGACTAAAGCTTTGAAAATCGCACTAAATATACTCCCTACGGACCCTATTGGTAAACTACAACTGAGTGATAATGCACTCAGACTAAAAGCTTTGAGATTTGACCATTCCAAAATTGGAGAATCGCCAGCGAAATTTCAAGCACCCAGACTATTAATTTCCAAGTTTAATCCCTGATTAATCCCTGACTAATTAACTGATCCTTTCTATAGGTCAAAGCTCGGAATAACATATCACAATGGGACTCCTCAGGTCTAAGTGTAGTTTCTTCTGGAACTTGGAAGAACAAATGGTACTGATAGGTCCAACTTGTTAAGCTAGCAGCTAAAGCAAAGGTCTTATGTTTTCCGGATTTTTTTATTCCTGACTTGAATTAAATATCTAAAAAAATTTCGATTTTATCATTGGCTTACCGTTTTCTTTCTATTTTGTTTCTCGCCTGTATTGTTTATTTTGCACAAAAGCATGTATGTTTGCGTGTTTGCAACCACAACGAAGACCGCAAAAATATTTTTTAGCTTTTGTTTTATTTGAATTCTCAAAACGCTTTGAACAATGTCCTCAACATTCTTGAAAACGTCCTTTACATTTAAATTGTTTGTTGCTCTTGTTTTTGTGTATCTTCAAAAACATTTAGCAAGGTTTCCTTAGCTTAAGAGTATGCCCGTCGAGCTAATTTATAGGATTGGTAATTGTTTTTGGGATTGAAAGAAAAAAACTGATGAGAGTGGCAAGAAGTGCCACACGCGCTTGCGCACATGCCTTGCGTTGCGATTTGAAATTGTTGAGCTGCATAAAAAAGTGACACTTAGAGAAATAAACGAGTTCTAATCAGCGTTGCCGCTTTGGCAATTTTTAAACAAAATTGGTAATTTTTTGCTTTATTTATCAAAATTGGTAATTTGGTAATTTATTTTTCAATTTGGTAACTTACAGAAAGCGGCTTATATAATATTTTTCAATCGAATGAGGCCCATAAAGCAGAGTTCGTTGGAACTCTAAGAGTATGTAAACCTTCCAGGGGACTTTATCAATTTTTTCAAGCATCGTTTAAATATTTTGCCAAAAAAAAAATCCATTACGCTTTCATGGCGCAATCTAAACCTTCAATTCTTTTTTTTCGGTGTTGCTCAAATTACCCTTTTTTCATTCTTCTTTTCATTTCAAAAGATTGGACTTCTGCGCCTTTTCATTTTCATTGGAATTTTTGCACCAGAATGCGAACGATAATTTTAAGGATGCCATTTAGGGGCAGTGTTGTTGTTTTTTGTTTTTGTTTTATTTAAATCGCATGCTTGCCCTTTTGGTATGCTTGTCTCCGAATTGAGGCGTGGAAGTTGCTGCGCGCCAACATATCAGGTTTAACGAAATGAAAAAGGGTATCATTGCACAACACTCGAGACAATTTGAAGGTGTGTTTCACACAAAACAAAACAAAAAAAAAAACTTGATTATATTAGCGACAAAGCGCAAATATTTGAGGAAGAAACACTAAAGATGNTCGAGACAATTTGAAGGTGTGTTTCACACAAAACAAAACAAAAAAAAAAAAAACTTGATTATGTTAGCGACAAAGCGCAAATATTTGAGGTAGAAACACTAAAGATATATTCCTGAAATTCACCCATACTACTAGTGCACAAGTAACTGGCACAGTCCAGAAAGGGTCATTTAACCCGTTTGCCGGTAGTCGCGTTAAGTAATTTTAACCAGTGTGATATTGCTGCGCTGGCCAATAAATTAGTTGTTGCCATATTATATTCAAATAAAAATAGCATTGTTTGTGTTAAGTGTGGCTATTTGTGTACGCGAGTGGCGATCGTGGCTTTGACCTCAAAATGTGTGTACCTAATATTGAAAGAAATTATATTTATCTTAAGGAAAAAACAAACCAAAAATAAAGGAGANAAGTGACACTTAGAGAAATAAACGAGTTCTAATCAGCGTTGCCGCTTTGGAAATTTTTAAACAAAATTGGTAATTTTTTGCTTTATTTATCAAAATTGGTAATTTGGTAATTTATTTTTCAATTTGGTAACTTACAGAAAGCGGCTTATATAATATTTTTCAATCGAATGAGGCCCATAAAGCAGAGTTCGTTGGAACTCTAAGAGTATGTAAACCTTCCAGGGGA
The DNA here is from genome assembly GCF_001687245.7 of Rhagoletis zephyria. Lineage (NCBI taxonomy): Eukaryota > Metazoa > Arthropoda > Insecta > Diptera > Tephritidae > Rhagoletis > Rhagoletis zephyria. Next base: position 15,933 of record NW_016165882.1, on the reverse strand, counting down.
CTTTATCAATTTTTTCAAGCATCGTTTAAATATTTTGCCAAAAAAAAAATCCATTACGCTTTCATGGCGCAATCTAAACCTTCAATTCTTTTTTTTCGGTGTTGCTCAAATTACCCTTTTTTCATTCTTCTTTTCATTTCAAAAGATTGGACTTCTGCGCCTTTTCATTTTCATTGGAATTTTTGCACCAGAATGCGAACGATAATTTTAAGGATGCCATTTAGGGGCAGTGTTGTTGTTTTTTGTTTTTGTTTTATTTAAATCGCATGCTTGCCCTTTTGGTATGCTTGTCTCCGAATTGAGGCGTGGAAGTTGCTGCGCGCCAACATATCAGGTTTAACGAAATGAAAAAGGGTATCATTGCACAACACTCGAGACAATTTGAAGGTGTGTTTCACACAAAACAAAACAAAAAAAAAAACTTGATTATATTAGCGACAAAGCGCAAATATTTGAGGAAGAAACACTAAAGATGTATTCCTGAAATTCACCCATACTACTAGTGCACAAGTAACTGGCACAGTCCAGAAAGGGTCATTTAACCCGTTTGCCGGTAGTCGCGTTAAGTAATTTTAACCAGTGTGATATTGCTGCGCTGGCCAATAAATTAGTTGTTGCCATATTATATTCAAATAAAAATAGCATTGTTTGTGTTAAGTGTGGCTATTTGTGTACGCGAGTGGCGATCGTGGCTTTGACCTCAAAATGTGTGTACCTAATATTGAAAGAAATTATATTTATCTTAAGGAAAAAACAAACCAAAAATAAAGGAGAAGCATATATTTCTGTCCTTGGTGATAGCTCCACGATTCTGTGACAGCTACACCTGAACAGCAGTCCTGGAGAGTTTTTTAGGGTTGGTTAGATATATGTCCAGGTTACGAGAAAATGTTAAGATGTTTGCACCTCAGTCCGTTTNAAAAATAGCATTGTTTGTGTTAAGTGTGGCTATTTGTGTACGCGAGTGGCGATCGTGGCTTTGACCTCAAAATGTGTGTACCTAATATTGAAAGAAATTATATTTATCTTAAGGAAAAAACAAACCAAAAATAAAGGAGAAGCATATATTTCTGTCCTTGGTGATAGCTCCACGATTCTGTGACAGCTAAACCTGAACAGCAGTCCTGGAGAGTTTTTAAGGGTTGGTTAGATATATGTCCAGATTACGATAAAATGTTAAGATGTTTGCACCTAAGTCCGTTGTGATATTTAGCGTCAGTGTTATGTAAATACGTTAAATAGAATTGAGAGGTGCGATTTTGTGAGATCCAGAAGATCTCGTCACAGCCGGCGCTCCACTCCCGATCAGAAAGACTTTCGCCCATCATCTATCGACCTTGCGGCAAAGAACCACGGGGAGACTGATTGCAACAGGGGAATTCAAGCAATTCAAACAATGGCCACAGCTCAATAGGCAAAGGGCATGTAGCCACCACGGGCATGAAGCCTAGCCGGAAGACATTTAACTTCTACACAGACGGCTCAAAAACGAATGATGGAGTAGGAGCGGGAGTGTACTGCTCAGAACCTAGTGTTCGTCGGCCCATCAAACTGCCGGATCACTGCAATATATTCCAAGTAGAAGTTTTCGCAGTGAGAAAAGCTGCTGAGCTAGCCTACTCAATGTCTGAAAACAACTATAAAGTTAACATATATGCAGATAGTCAAGCGGCGATTAACCTCGTACCAATTTACGTCACAAAATGCCCTAAGAAGCAGGGAAGCCATAAATAAGGCAGCAGCAACCAGGCGACTGCATATTTATTGGATCCCCGGCCACAATGGCATTACCTAGGTAACGAAATTGTTGAGGAGATTGCCAAGAGCGGAATCCACTTGGTTCTAGAATAATATCGAGGTGGAAACACCTGTAAAATCTCTAAAGTCATGTGCACAATGGAAAACGGGACAAAAACCAGGTTTACACAATCGCTGGCACGAAGAGACTTCAGAACTCTGATAGATGACATCGATAACAATGGCTATATCGATAATAAAAGTGTATGTTATTTTCAGACATATATACAGCAATATCGGTAAAGCGTATTGAAAAGTAAAATAATAAAAATGTTCGTGAAATTGTATTTTAATGTAAAAAAGTTAGACCCGATAACCAATATCGATAACCGGTATTAATAGCAATAGCGATAAATACAGCGAGATCAATAGCGATGTATAAAAATGTATATATCGATTTAAATTTTGGAAGAAATATCGAAAACGATATATATGTATATTTATGATACACTAAAATACAGAAAAATCGGTAAGTATAGTAACAAACGCATTACAAGTTAAACGTATAAATATGTTTGTAAAATAACCTTTATCGATAATCGGTATGAATAGCATTAGCGATAACGATTTCGATTTATATAGCGAGATCAATCGCGCTGTACAAAAAATATAAACATCGATTTATATATTGACAGGAAAGTCGATAATTCATATAAGTCAAAAACTGGCGATAGGTTAGTGATGTTTTTATGAAAAATATATATANCGTCACAGCCGGCGCTCCACTCCCGATCAGAAAGACTTTCGCCCATCATCCATGGCTGATTGCAACAGGGGAATTCAAGCAAAGAAAAAATGGCCACAGCTCAATAGCCAAAGGGTATGTAGCCACCACGGACATGAAGCCTAGCCGGAAGACATTTAACGTCTACACTGACGGCTCAAAAACGAATGACGGAGTAGGAGCGGGAGTGTACTGCTCAGAACCTAGTATTTGTCGGCCCATCAAACTGACGGATCACTGCAATATATTCCAGGTAGAAGTTTTCGCAGTGAGAAAAGCCGAAGAGTTAGCCTACTCAATATCTGAAAACAACTATAATGTTAAAATATTCGCAGATAGTCAAGCGGCGATTAACCTCGTACCAATTTACGTCACTAAATGCCCTTAGAAGCAGGGAAGCCATAAATAAGGCAGCAGCAACCAGGCGACTGCATATTTATTGGATCCCCGGCCACAATGGCATTACAGGTAACGAAATTGTTGAGGAGATTGCCAAGAGCGGAATCCACTTGGTTCTAGAACAATATCGAGATGGAAACACCTGTAAAATCTCATGTGCACAATGGAAAACGGGATAAAACCCCGGTTTATACAATCGCTGGCACGAAGAGACTGCAGAACTATGATAGATGACATCGATAACAATGGCTATATCGATAATAAAAATGTATGATATTTTCAGACATATATACAGCAATAAGCGTATTGAAAAGTAGAATAATAAACATTTTCGTGATTTTATTTTAGTGTAAAAAATTTAGACCCGATAACCGATATCGATAACCGGTATCAATAGCAATAACGATAAATACAACGAGATAAATAGCGATGTGTAAAAATGTAAATATCGATTTAAGTGTTGGACGAAATTTCGAAAACGAAGGATATATCGATTATATATAGTTCATTTATGATATATAGATATAAATAGCGAAAAATCGGTAAGTATAGTAACAAACGTATTAAAACATAAAAATGTATCAATAGCATTAGTGATAACGATTTCGATTAATATGGCGAGATCAAGCGCGCTATACAAAAATATAAACATCGATTTATATATTGACAGAAAAGTCGATAATTCGTATTTATGATATCGACAAATACAAATAAAAATCGATGGTCCTCTCAAAAAACGAAACAGCTCAATGTTCCATCTTTTTGGGTTATGTATGTATATAGCCGATTAGGTTGATAAATAACCATATTTTTGTATAGAAAATAGGCATATATGCTTACTTGTTATCAATTCGACCGGGGAAACGGTCATTTGTCAGAAACAGGTCGAAGTAGCCAACCCTTATCACTGAACAGTGGCACATATCTCAGATTGATCGTGAATATTGGCATAACTTGGTTAGTGATGTTTTTATGAAAAATATATTGACAATGATGAAAAGCGTGAGTTACATAATTTGGACTGGGTTGAATTTAAACTGTAAATAGTAAGGACTGCAGGTCATCATAATCATGAAGGTATGTATGTATTAGACTATGTTCAAACAGGCACCTAATTGGCAATTAAGAGCCTTTTCCCTGAGAACCCAGCTAGGTATGTTTAATTTTGACTTGGAGGTATGTTTATTGAGCAAAGTGCAATCAGCTGTTTGTATCTGGTCCTCTTTTACAGCTGATATCCCATCAGGGATGAAAAATTTAATTATAAAATTGTACCCAATTTACGGAAAACTTTACCTAAAAGTAGAGAGAAGTACGTAAAAAGTAAATATTTATTTCTATATAAAGGAAATAGGAGGCTAACAATTCTNCCTGCTAGGTATGTTTAATTTTGACTTGGAGGTATGTTTATTGACCAAAGTGCAATCAGCTGTTTGTGTCTGGCCGTCTTTTACAGCTGATATTACCTCAGGGATGGAAAACTGAATTATAAAATTGAACCCAATTTACGGAAAGCTTTACCTAAAAGTAGAGAGAAGTACCTAAAAAGTCAATATTTATTTCTATATAAAGCAAATAGGAGGATAACAATTCCCATCGAATTCTGTACTCACATCAAACAAATTTTGGCTATGAAAAGAATCTCTCCGAGCAGCGCGAGACAAAACTATGTTGTAGAAAAGGTGAATCACTTTCCTCCCAGTTCTTCCATCTTACGTTTTAAAAAGACATATTGCAGTTACAGAAATTACAGTTGCGTTATATTGACCACCCTTCTGTATCATTTGCATGCCCTTCACAAAGGAGGTAACCTATTAGACCAGATGCTCGCATCAGAAAATGCAATNTCACATTAAACAAATTTTGGCTATGAAAAGAATCTCTTCGAGCAGCGCGATACAAAACTACTTATGTTGTAGTAAAGGTAAATCACTTTCCTCCCAGTTCTTCGATCTGACGTTTTAAAAAGAAATATTGCAGGTACAGAAATTACAGTTGCGTTACTTTGACCACCCTTCTGTATCATTTGCATGCCCTTCACAAAGGAGGTAACCTATTAGACCAGATGCCCGCATCAGAAAATGCAAAGAAATTATTTGGCTACATTCCAAATGTACTTAAAATTGTGTGTTTAAACCGAATCTACTTTCCAACTAAATAAAGGTACGATTGTATCAGCTTTTCCATCACTGTAGGTAATCCAGCAGCTGATTTCGTATCGCTGATTGCGCACCTGACGTGTGTGTGAACACCAAACTCAATACCGCAATTTAATTGCTTCAGCTAATTGGCCTGTTTGAATATAGTCTTACAGATAGAGCATTATTTCGTACTCTTCTGAATTAAAATAAAAAAAAAATTTACCTCTTTTGAAGTGCACAAATTTAATACATTTATTTCTCAACCTACATACATATTCGTTGATGATACCGATTTTAAATTTTTTAAGTGAAAGTGATTATAATCGTCAAGAATGTTATTTAATGATCTTTGCCTTTTTTTAATTATTACCTTAAGTCAAGTTTTTAAGTTGAATTTTCGCTAAGCCTCATCCTTTGCTTCGAATGCATTCAACACATTGTTTAAATCTCTTATTATTATGTTACTTTTCCACTGAATGCTCTTAACTTTTTCACCTTAACTTTCCTTTTCAACACTTTGCAGCAATGGCCTTCACTTTTTATTTCTTATTCTTTGATTTGGGCTTTTTTGGCATCGGCTTTTAAGTGTTTAACAACAGTGTAAGTTGCCAAAAATTTGCGGTTATTACAAGCTGTCAGAAATGCGGAAACCATCAATTACCAGCTGTCATAAATATATGTCCATTGCATGCAACGACGTCAAACCCTTTTAGTTTTCTTGAACTACATATGTATGTACTAAATATGTATTTCCTTCAACAGACACTTTCGCTTTTTGAGCTACCACTTGCTGTTAAATTTATATGAAAAAATAAAGTTGCTGAAGATCCCTTGAAGTAGCAGTGACATCACTAATTAGTTTTGTCGAAAAACTTCTTTTAAGACGTGTTATGTGTTAAGTGCAGGCACAGGAGCAGGTACGTGCAGTCATATGGACTGTCATATGTATTTATGCCTTTTAACTAATATTAATATGTTCATATATTTATGTATGTACGTATATGTATACATAAACATGCATGTGTATGTAAGCAATTTTCAATACTCTCTTAAATGCACATTTTGTGATACTCACCTTCATACATTTGCGCATATTGCGGAAAGCCGGCAGCACGCAGCCACTTGCACGCTTCAACAGCTTCGATCTCTGTAACGAAGCAACAACGAATTGGTTATATATATGTTAGTAATAATTCGATATCATATATAGGTAAAAAGATATACATATACGTAGTTGCTTACATGCATAAAGACGTATGTATATCTGTATGTACTTGTATATAAGTAAAAAAATAAATTTCTTTTAAAAGCTTTGTACTTAAAAACCTATTATCTTTGC
>NW_016165882.1:0-1620 GCF_001687245.7 Rhagoletis zephyria | reverse complement strand
CTTGAAGTAGCAGTGACATCACTAATTAGTTTTGTCGAAAAACTTCTTTTAAGACGTGTTATGTGTTAAGTGCAGGCACAGGAGCAGGTACGTGCAGTCATATGGACTGTCATATGTATTTATGCCTTTTAACTAATATTAATATGTTCATATATTTATGTATGTACGTATATGTATACATAAACATGCATGTGTATGTAAGCAATTTTCAATACTCTCTTAAATGCACATTTTGTGATACTCACCTTCATACATTTGCGCATATTGCGGAAAGCCGGCAGCACGCAGCCACTTGCACGCTTCAACAGCTTCGATCTCTGTAACGAAGCAACAACGAATTGGTTATATATATGTTAGTAATAATTCGATATCATATATAGGTAAAAAGATATACATATACGTAGTTGCTTACATGCATAAAGACGTATGTATATCTGTATGTACTTGTATATAAGTAAAAAAATAAATTTCTTTTAAAAGCTTTGTACTTAAAAACCTATTATCTTTGCTCGACGCTTTTTCGAGTTTTTCGCTGTCCATAATTAATTTAACTATTTAACTGAATTGCATAGGTCGGTTAATAAAAAAAAAAATTAAACAATAAAATAATGGACAGTTACCAGATTCGGAAATATTTTTTTTTGGCGCATTGCCTTCGCTACTGCCCACATGATAGGTGATATGCCCAGGCGGATATTGAAATGGCGAGTGCATTGTTGAAGCAGATGACCACAATGCAGTAAGCTTTTAGTGCAACACTTTGTGGGCAATAATTTAATTAGTTCGATAATTTTTTGTCAAAAGTAAAGCGTACTTCAGTAGGAGGAGTGCCTTAAAGCTTTTTTGTACAAAGTATTGGTTATTTTAATTCATTAGGGAGACAGCGCAATCAAATGGTTTCACGAACAGGGCCTGCACGGATCACAGGTGGCGCGCTTGACAAATGGGGAATTTTGACTAATATATAGAGACGAAGCTCTCTAAAATAACAGCAATAATGTGACTTAAAAATAAGAAAGCTCTCGGAGTACACTAGAGCGCAGTAAGCGAGCACAAAATCATGCTCAACAAGCATTTCCTAGAACCTTTACCTAGGCATATCAGGAGGCACCTCTACGAACTTAATTATAAGTTTCAATGGTAATCACAGGGAGGCTTTTACCACCTACATAGACTCCCGTCTGGTAAATGCCGTCACAAGAGTTCAATCACTACCAGTAGATGATAGTGAGCTTAAACCGCCAAGATAGTCCTGCGCGACTCTAGCCAAATCACAGTCTGGTTATTGTATCCGTCGTAACTCCTACCCATTCAGACTCGACACCGAATGGGTATATTGAGCGTCCAGAATGTAGACTCCTCTGGTTCTGTAGAGTTTGATGACACTGGTTGAAGGATTATCCAATTTAGGTAGGGCTAAGTAAGGCTTTGGGGTCTCTCAACAAAACTGGTATCATACCCCTGTGCGGCTATTCAAATATTTCATAATTGTTAGTGGAACCTGTGTTTAAGTTCTTTATATACAGTAATTGATAGTTAAGAAGTGATCCTCTGCATTACCTCACGATCGATGAAAAAGTGGGTCCCGCCCGACTGCTTGTCTAGGGGGACTTACTCAAA
>NW_016165880.1:3364-26005 GCF_001687245.7 Rhagoletis zephyria | reverse complement strand
TGGTAAAATCAAAGCAGGCATTCATAGGCTTATACAGAACTTGGAATAACTGGCTCTAGATTCACTATCACGGGTACATTTCTCTTGATGTAAGTAACACGTATTTCGAATTTGAGGCATAGATTTGTATGGGGCTTCGTTAGCGTATTAATATATATATATTAGATGGTGAAATCAAAGCAGGCATTCATAGGCTTATACAGGAATTGGAATAACTCTGCTCTGGATTCACCACCGCGGGTACATTTCTCTTGATGTTAGTAACACGTATTTCGAATTTTAAGCAAATCGGACCATAAATGAAGTTTTTCGGAATAATTCCACTCCTGCTCCACCTACCGGAAAAACAAACAAAATGCGTGCCTGCTCTTTGAAATACCTTTCGAATAAAACAAGAATCATTCATCTCGGTTGAGAAACATAGGAGCAGTAGGGAGGAATATATTTGTATGAGGTTTCGTTAGCGTATTAATACATAGGTATTAGATGGTGAAATCAAAGCAGGCATTCATACGCTTAGACAGAAATTGGAATAACTCTGCTCTGGATTCACTATGGCGGGTAGATTTCTCTTGATGTTAGTAACACGTATTTCGAATTTGAAGCAAATCGGACTATAAATAAAGTTTTTCGGAATAACCCCACTCCTGTTTCACTTACCGGAAAAACAAACAAAATGCGCACCTACCCTTTGAAATACCTTTCGAACAAAAGAAGAATCATTAATGTCGGATGAGAAACATAGAGAAGTAGGGAGGAATAAATTTGTATATGGTTTCGTTAGCATATTAATATATAGATAGTAGATATTGACACCAAAGCAGGCATTCATAGGCTTATACAGAACTTGGATTAACTTGGCTCTGGATTCACTATCGCGGGTACATTTCTCTTGATGTAAGAAACTAGTATTTCGAATTTGAGGCATAGATTTGTATGGGATTTCGTTAGCGTATTAATATATATATATTAGATGGTGAAATCAAAGCAGGCATTCATAGGCTTATACAGAAATTGGAATAACTCGGCTCTGGATTCACTGTCGCGGCTACATTTCTCTTGATATTAGTAACACGTATTTCGAATTTGAAGCAAATCGGATCATAAATGAATTTTTTCGGAATAACTCCACTCCTGCTCCAGCTACCGGAAAAACAAACAAAATGCGCACATACCCTTTGAAATACCTTTCGAACAAAATAAGAATCATTTATCGCGGTTGAGAAACATAGGAGCAGTAGGGAGGAATATATTTGTATGGGGCTTCGTTAGCGTACTAATATATAGATAATAGATGGCGAAATCAAAGCAGGCATTCATAGGCTTATACAGAAATTTGAATAGCTCTGCTCTGGATTCACTATCGCGGCTACATTTCTCTTGATGTTAGTAACATGTGTTTCGAATTTGAAGCAAATCGGACCATAAATGAAGTTTTTGGAATAAATCCACTCCTGCACCACCTACCGCAAAAACAAACAAAATGCGTGCCTCCCCTTTGAAATACCTTTCGAATAAAAGAAGAATCATTCATCTCGGTTGAGAAACATAGGAGCAGTAGGGAAGAATAGATTTGTATGGGGTTTCGTTAGCGTATTAATATATAAATAGTAGATGGAGAAACTAAAGCAGGCATTCATAGGCTTATACAGAACTTGGAATAACTAGGCTCTGGATTCACTATTCTACTATCTATATATTAATACGCTAACGAAATCCCATATAAATCTATTTCTCCCTACTGCTTCTATGTCTCTCAACCAAAATGAATGATACTTCTTTTATTCGAAAGGTATTTCAACGGCGAGGCACGCATTTTGTTTGGTTTTTGCTTCCAATTCGAAATACGTGTTACTAACATCAAGAGAAATGTACCCGCGATAATGTGTAAAAGTGTGTGCCTTTCACCATAAACGGCGGCATTTTTCGGGGTTATCAAGCATCCGGCAGTACAAGATTATTTGTTGCCTTTCACGAAGGTCTTTAAATATATCTTTAACTAAATACTGAAGTATATTTACGAATATCACGTTTTATTATATGCTTATATTTAATTTCTTAATTTTAGTAAGTATTTCTTTACTTCATTTGGATACTGAATTTTGGGGGTTACTACTAGTTTTAATAAATTGTCAGTTTAATTTCTAAAAAAATTTACTTTAAGTTTTTGCATCTTAAGCATACATAGAAAAATTGTTTTTGAGAATCAATAGGGGTATTCTCCAAATCTTGCAAAGCCATTGCACGTAGCATGGTTTGCATGGATTGCATAACTTGAAAACACACAACAACAAAATACATGGGAAGCTACATTTCCTATCGCTGCAAAATATGCAACGTCGAAACTCATGTATATATTTTGCAAAATAGCAAAGCAAGATAAATGCGACCCTGTGCTAGTTGTTTTGCTGTCTGAATTGCTAAATTTCTGAATTCTCTATTCCTCTCATCATTTCATTCTTGTTATTGTATTTGATACATAATTTCGCTTCTTGCTACCCATGCATGCTACCAGTTTGCAATGGGGTGCTCTCGTACTCTTCGAAATTTGGAATAGTATTTTTGCATTTCGTACACTCAGGGCAACGTGCAAAAATTCGAGAATACCCCTAATGTGAAATGATTGCAGAAACGATTAACCGACTTGCTGAGCAACAGAGAAGTCTGCTTTTTAAACAATTTTCGTAAAACAAATCGGCAAGTACATATCGCTGACCGCATGCCAGAAACATGAATGTTTGAAAACTAAAAAACTTTTTAAATCAAGTATGAAGTTTTTTTTTAGAAGATTTATCTTTGCTTTGATATAATTGACGTTGTGAATTAGATGCTTTCCATGTACACATGGTATTCTGGCTTTTTTATAACATAAAACATCCAAAGGTTAATCAAGTCAACCTAATAACTCAAAATTGGAAAATTTGCACAATCATGCTTCTGGCATAAGGGTGCCGATATGTATTTACTTCACATTTATTAATTTTTTATATCCCTGTCCTACATATATTCGTAGTTAGAAAATAGTAGTCGTATTTCGACACCTGAGTGGAAGATCGACCTATTGGGAGCCAGTTCGAAAACGCAAGGGCGTCAGAAAACTTTTCAAGAACGACCTACTTAAGAACTTGATTGAAGATCGCCCTATTTAAGAATTTTATTGAAGAACACCCTTCCCCAGAATTTGTTTTAAGAAGGCCCTATTTTTGAATTCGGTTCAAAAACGCCCTACCTAAAATGAAAATGTGCTGAGATAGGGCGTTTTTGAATCGGTAGCTGAGCTAGGTCGTTTTTGAAGAGAATTCTGAGATAGGGCGTTCTTGAAAAGTTTTTTGAAATAGAACGTTTTCGAACTGGCTGCCGATATAGGTCCATTCAGGTGTCGATTTCCTGTTATAATTCCTCTATCTGCAAGAAAACAAGTCAAATAAATAATATAAAAAAAAACTTTTTAATATACAACGCTTTTATAAATGGAATAATAAGTAGAAAATAATATTTCTCAGTCCCATAGATTTTGTTTTGATAACTTTTGATTTTGAAATTTTAGCAAAAGTTATTATAAACCATTTATGAGATTGAAAATGAAAAGCGTGGGGCGCATGTAATAGACCTGAATTGATATGAAGGATAATATAAGTATCTATGTGGATATATGAACAACGACCGCTTAAAATCTATCTCAAATGTGCACTTTCTCTGTCGAAATTTTAGGTCTATGTTATGTAGTTTGACTATTGGTCATTAAATCTAATGCTTTGTCATGCTTTTCATTTTTAATTTCATAAATCGTTTAAAATAACTTTTGCTAAAATTCCAAAATCAAAAGTTATCAAAACAAATTCGATAGGACTGAGAAATAGTATTTTGTAAATTTTAGTCCATTTATAAAAGCGTTGTATATTAAAAAGTGTTTTAATATTATTTATTTTCTACTTTTTAGTCTTGTCTGCATAAAATTTTGGAATAGATTTTAAAATAATTCAACGATATTAATAGATTGGTACACACACATGCATATAACNGGTTTAAAATAACTTTTGCTAAAATTCCAAAATCAAAAGTTATCAAAACAAATTCGATAGGACTGAGAAATAGTATTTTGTAAATTTTAGTCCATTTATAAAAGCGTTGTATATTAAAAAGTGTTTTAATATTATTTATTTTCTACTTTTTAGTCTTGTCTGCATAAAATTTTGGAATAGATTTTAAAATAATTCAACGCTATTAATAGATTGGTACACACACATGCATATAACTACATGACCACCAATTAATTTAATTTAAGGAAATGGCGTGTCGTCCATTTCCGCTGTAGATTTCGCCTTATGCACTAAACTTTTTTATAGGATCTTTATAACAATGAATTGTGTCTGGACACTCAACATTGCAAGTTTATAAAAGCGCTGGTAAAATATAAGTTTAGTACTCCACTCTACTTACTAAATTAAATTTATATTTGGCTATTAGTTAAGGATGTCTTTTCAAATGGAACCATTTAGTTTACACATAATACGGTTTAATCAATCAACTACATTAAAATTTTGAGATCAAATTTTCGAGGAATTTTTGTATATGTCGGTCCCCCTCCTTAATTCGATCCTGGTGACGCCCATGTAAGCATTACTATTCATTCCAAGATAAAGTTCGTAATCAGCTCTGTGTATATCTCTCCAATCACGCAATTTTCCATAAAAAGCCTAGATAATCTTTTCCCTCAAACTAGACTACCTGTCTTTATCACTGGTGACTTTAATTCCTGGCATAATAGCAGGGGTTCTAAAAACAGCCACGGAAGGGGGAAAACTGTATTTAAATTTTTGACTCAGTCCACACTAATCTTTTAAACCACGGCTCGCCTACATACCTTGTCCTCCAAAGTCACTGTCAAATAGAGTCACCTTTATGGCAGTGACCATTTCCCCGATAATAATATCCCTCTTCCTCAATGATAATAACGAAAAACCTCTAAACCGGCCAATTTTCAACTTAACTAAAGCCAACTGGCCTCAGTTCCACTCACTAGCAAACCAATTTAGCAACAGTATACCAGTTAGCTCAAACATCAACAAAGAAACAAAGCGAGAACCAATCAATACCCCAATAAAGAGTTAAAATCAGAAAAAATCGTCTTTGGAGCAAATTAAAATGAAATATCACGAATGATAATATCATTGAATTCAAAAAAGCTCATGCCAAGTTTAGAGCCATCTGAAACTATCTGAAACAGAATCAATAAATAATTTACCCCAATTAACAAACATAAGGAAAAATTAAGTCCCGTGGTGGAACAAAACATTGGAAGAGTTAAAATCAGAAAAAATCGTCGTCGGAACAAACTAAAATGAAATATCACGAATGATAATATCATAGAATACAAAAAAGCTCATTCCAAGTTTAGAGCCATCTGAATCTATCTAAAACAGAATCAATAAATAATTCCACCTCTAACATCAACCCATACACTCCACCAGGGAAAGTGTGGGCAACTATTCGCTCTTTCTGCGTACTAAAACCCAGACACTTAATTCACTGTACTGATACACTCACAAATAGAAATATAATCACAAATAAGACCGAAATAGCTGAAGAATTCGCCAAATATTGATCAAATGAAGCTCTCGACAATAAATTCCTCGCAACATTTCAGCAATGCCAGAAAACCACTCTTAAGGAAACCCCAACTTTAACGCCTAGCAAATCCGCTGCCTTTATAGAAGAATAACTTGGTTACACCGAACTCGACGCAGCCCTATTTAGGCTAAAAGGCAAAACTCCTCGAATGGATCGAATATCCTACCAGATGTTACAAAATTTACCATTAATGGAAACCATAGACTCATTGACCATTTCAATGATTACTTACCCTAACTATACAAAAACAGCATCATTATCCAATCCTAAAACCAGATACAGATAAAACTTTAATAAAATCGTACATGCCTATTTCCCTCAACCCATGCTGTTCAAAACTTTAAGATAAAATTATAGCAAATCGACCACGGTGGTTTGTCACTAAAGACAAACTACTACATACTAGTCACCAAATGGGATTCAGGAAGAGCTAATCAGTGTCTGATCCTCTAGTGTACTTAAATCTCTAGATCACTCAATGCCTATCAGCCAAAAACCATGTCTCTATCCCAATGGGAAAAGTAGTAATGCATTAAATGCGTGATAAATAATGTAATGTATTCCTTATGTGCTAGACTCTACTGCTGACACAAAATGCATAAAAATGATTAGTTTGGTAATAGGTTAATTAATTTTCGCATAATTTTATCTGACAATACCTTTGCGGAGATAGCCAGGGTTGCTGACGAGGTTTGTTTACTTTACAAAAAGAAAAAGCTGGCAAACAACGGAAAGTCCCGTTTTTTTAGTAAACAATTTTAATATACTCGGAAAAATATTTCGACTGTTGTTTTCCAAGTTTTCGTGGTTGAATAGTTCAATCAAAAATTTTCGTTTTTAGCCAAAGCTGTTTAAGTTTCCAGGGGCTGTATTCTGTAACTGTGAGTTTTCAAGTATACACTGTGCACTCTTTTTGTAATTCAAGAAGTGTGAGAATGAGTTTTAGCTTTCAAAATTGTGTACACTTCTCTTCCGAAAAACTCACTGCACACCAAGGCATATTCAACAAGGTAGAAGTGACAATTCAGTCGAACTCTCTCATACNTTTTGTTATGTATTCAAAATCACTCGCACAGCTCACAATTGAAAATTTATATTTAAAAAAATTTGGATAGTATAGGGTTAAGAGTTGACATTTCAGTCGCAGTTCAAAAGAGAGAAATGTCGAAATCACTTCTACCTTGTTATGCCTTGGTGTACACTATATTTCCTCACAGTTACAGAATACAGCTCCAGGTGTGTAGCGAACGGAGCAGGAAGTCTTATTCTGCATATATTGTAACCGCTCAATATCTGCAACAAAAATATTTAGTGTAAAGCAAAACTTCAATAAAATGTTGCAATATTTTCACGTGGATAATTTTCATCTTTTAAATTCTATCCGACAAATTCTTATGACGTAGAGCGCCCATTTTCCGTACATATATGTATGCAAGGTGTATAAAACATAAGGTGTTAAATACATTTTGTATGTATGTAAGAAAATTTGTTGTGTGTTCTTATGTTATTGTTATTCTTATTGTTATTATAGTTACTATTGTTATTATGCTCTACTGGTAATGCAAAATTGAATGCCCCACTTTTCTTGGGAACGATTAACTGGATGGTCCTTAACCTCAAGAGCTGAATTATCGCTACATAAATGCAAACACATACACATATGCAAAAAAAAAAAACAAAATTGTTCGGCGAACATACACTGCAATAACCTTACCATAAACTCTGTTGGCAATCTAAGAATATTTGGGGTTTACCTTTAATAAAAGGTATAGTTGGAACAACCTTGATTACCTTGTAACCACACTCCAAAAGCGACGCGACTTATTATTATCTAAAATAAATTACGGAATATACTTGTGCCTATGTCAACCATCAGATCCAGCATACGTATCGCCTTAGGAGCTTTTAAAACAACTCCTATTGCTCGCCTTGCCTCTGAAGCTAATATAATGCCATTAGTTGCCAATAGAGACCTCATTACAGCTAAACTCGCCAAATCTCTCGTAATCAACGACCACTCTCCCCTTTCCTCGCTTCTATCCAAAACTACGCAAGCAAATAAAAATAAAATACCATCTTGCTTAAACAGAGTAATAAACACAGCAACACTGCTAGATATTCCATTGGGCTTTAAGCTGCCAAAACACCGGAATGGAAACTGAGCTGCACATCCATAAACACAAAACTGAGCTGCGTAAAAAGAGAAGCAACTCCCCCAATAATCTCTCGAAAGAAATTCTACGAAATTATTGAAGAACACCCCGATTCAAATCTCTATATACAGACGGTTCAATAATTAACTCCAAATATAGCTACAGCGTGACTCAAAGCAATAAAATAGTAAATAAATAATATAAAAAAAAAAACTTTTTAATATTTATACGACGATGGACTAAAAAGTATAAAATAATAATTCTCAGTCCCATAGAATTTGTTTTGATAATATTTGATTGGTGCTCGTTCTGGTGGTCAAATGCAAACAGATAATGAGTTGGCGGGCGGCTGATGGAGCGTCTTTCGACTGGGCGGCTGGCGGATTGGCTAGTGCCTGGAAGATGCGTCGGCGGCTGGACGCTGGTAGGCTGGCAGGCGGATGCTGAACTTTCGGTCAGCTAGGCCACTGGGTGGTTTGTGGGTGTTTGCGTGCAGGCGGTGGACCCAGTTGTAAAGCTGGGCAATTTCGGTCGGTGCTGGAATTGGCTCGTGGCTATGGTTGGTTAACCGAACGGCGGCAATGAACTCGGCGAAAATCTGGTTTGCACTATTTCTGCGTACACAAGTACTGCAGCAAATACTTTACACCTTGCAAAAAAATGACACGCCAAACGATTCGATTTAAATACAAAGTTTATTTCAATAATGCGTTTTAGAAAAAAACTAGCGAATATAGGGCACAGTCGGTAGAGCACAAAAGCGAGCGAGATCACGATTTGTGGACGAACTTGAATTGAATGCAAAAAAAGTTTATGGTTTTTATCATGATAAAAACATAGTAAGGTAAAACGTTCTCTCACTCGTCGGCTATGATTTTTTTTTAAGTTTGCCAACATTTTAAAATCATATAAAATTGAGAGGAAAAAAAGAAATTGTTCAAAGTTGTTGTTGTTTAAGATTGAAAATGAGAATGTGTGTGTGAGTTTGTGTGTAAAATTTTAAAATTAAATTGCTTGCAAACGTCAAGAATCGAAAAATTCCTCTCGGCGGTTCTACATTCCTATTTTTTTATCATGGTTTTTATCACGATCCAAAAAATAAAGGTCGCGCCATTCGGGGACCGCATACCCTCTCTTCGTCGATTTGACAGCATCCACCCAATCGCTGACGTCATAATATACTTTTGTTTACATTCACTATTGCCAACTTCATGCTTTTCGCACCAAATTTAGTGGGTATTCAAAACGCGAAATTTTTGAGTTTTGTGCTTGGTGCGTTTTTGGTGATTTTGTTTTTAGTTTGGAGACTTCAAATTAGAAAATCTTAAAAAAATGGAAGCAAAATTTATAGTAATCGTAAGTGTGCTAAGCAATTTTACAAAAATTTAAACAAAATCATGCCACAGTGACAATCATAAGCGACAACGAAATATGTGCAGCACCTTCAATCATGCCAGAAGAAATCGACCGTTGTGCAAGAAATATTGATTTTTATTAATTTGAATCAGCATCCTTACAACAAAATTATGTATTCATATAAAGTCCATAAAATACACCAATAAAAATTTGGTGCTTTTTCAAATTCAAAACTTCGCAATACTGCCTTTTGTTCGATGCTTCTTCTTTTTCTTGTCGAGTTCGTCTTGCTCTCTCATTCTGGTATATTTTGACGTCACGGCCAGTTGCTCTCAGCTCGATTGTCGCAATCTTGTATTCTATCATTCTTGGGTTTTTATGTATCTGCATACATACATACGTGTACATCATGATGCAATAATACAAGGTGGTATCAGTTTGACAGCTCGATTTGACACTGCCTTAGCTCAATAGAATGAGAAGAAAAACGGTAAGAAATGAATCCCCATATGGGGGAAAAATTTAAAATTTCACATTTTCTCCTAAACAAAATTTGCTTTTTTATAGCGGCTGCGTTTCTTTATACATTCCGGATAATCCCATTTCACAGCCGGAATAAACAGAATGAGTTTGAAATATACGTTGACATATCATCAGGAACGTTCTAAAGAATAAGTAAACAAAAAAGTTTATTCCAAACGTTCAGAATGAATAAAGAAATGCAGCCAGTATATTCGTTATGAAATGAAATAAAATAAGATAAAATACCTTTTTAAGAAAACAAAGTGTGTATACTGAGAAAAAATAAAAAACATTCAACTATATTAATGGGCAAAGAATAGTTAAAGAAGTAACACCGTTTCACGTAAGGCAGTCAATATGGCGGAATTAGAGCGAGAAGTTGCCAACTGATAACACCTTGTATTATTGCATCATGCGTGAACATACAGCGCTGAGTCTGTAAACTTATGTCAAAGTGCTGAATTGTGCTGACACCGATGTTGCCATGTGGTACTATTAACATTTCATATTTCATTTACGATATTTCATTTACGATATTTCATTTAAATGAATAATAAAGGAAGTTTCAATTCAAAACAGTTTGGTTATACAAAGTTAAATGTGTT
The DNA here is from genome assembly GCF_001687245.7 of Rhagoletis zephyria. Classification (NCBI taxonomy): domain Eukaryota; kingdom Metazoa; phylum Arthropoda; class Insecta; order Diptera; family Tephritidae; genus Rhagoletis; species Rhagoletis zephyria. The sequence goes on along the minus strand of NW_016165880.1, from coordinate 15,738 downwards.
TTACAAATTAAGCATTTTTTTACAAATCTAAGTGCTAAATACGGCGGCCTCGCTTGGACAGTCATTATAAAAAATTTGTGCATTGAAAATGAAAAGCATGCGGCGCATGCAATACAAAGATTAGATTTAATTCACAATAGTCAAACTACATAACATAGACCTAAAAATTCTACAGAGAAAGTACAAATTTAAAATCGATTTTAAGCGGTCTTATTCATATATCCACATACATATGTACATATATTACCCTTCATATCAATTCTGGTTTATTACATGCGCCCCACGCTTTTCATTTTCAATCTCATAAATTGTTTATAATGACTTCTGTAAAATTTCAAAATCAAAAGTTACCTTTTAGTCCATTTATAAAACAATGCATATTAAAAAGTTTATTTATTTTATTTATTTTCTACTTGTTAGTCTTGTCTGAATAAAGTTTTGCAATAGGTATTAAAATAATTCAACGATATAAATAGATTGATGGACACACATACAGGTGCAATGGGTGTTTCCACCGGAAGGTCCACCGCGACAAAAAAAATAAAGGTCTTATATCTAACGTATTTACGGGCCGATTTGTCTACTTTTTAAAATATGTGCTGGCTATGTAAGTAGAATCATGTTTGCGTAAAATGGTCTTCCTAGGTGGCGCCAAGGTTGAGATATTTCGAAAAACCGTATTTATGGTCCGATTTGGTTCGAATTTGGCGTATGTAGTTGAAACATAATAAGTCATAGATTTCCAACAAATTCATCCTGAATTGGCGCTGAAGTCAAATTATAAAGTATATTCTGCATAAAATACAAGTTTTATTTGCGTTAAAAATTCATTTAAAAGCAATATTAACAAAAATATAACGATGGAAATTTATGTCACTTGACGTAGTGACGTTTCACACTTGGGGTTGTAAAAGAAAATTGAAACAAGTTGCATTAAATCAAAAAACTCTAAAAACAACTAGAATGGCTCCAAATCATATTAAAATAAGTTTCATGAAAATAGACTGCATCACTCCCCATACAAAAAAAAATCGGTGCTATTTTTCCATTGGAATTATAAAATTCATTATAGTCTAAGACGTCCACCAAAATATTTCGGAAAAATATTAAGATTTAAGTGAGCTGGACCGATTTGAAAATACTTCTATAAATGGAATTTTATATGAATAAAAATAGTTTCTTAAAATTTTTGTTTTTAAAATCCCCTCAAATGTCAAAACGGTTTTAGCTTAAACAAGTAGCATAAATAAAAAAAAAAAATTTGAACGGAATCGTAATAATGAGATTTTTGATGGTTTTTTATAACTTTTTTCAAAGATTGGTATAAGAAAAACTTTAATAACACAACCTAAACTCTTCCGATGTAGACTTAAGAGATGTCATTGGAAAGGGTTTTTCTCATCGTTTTTATTTCTTTGCTAATAAACTCATTCAAAGGATGACAGAGAGGTAGGATGAACGCACGTTATTTAAAGTTGAATTAAGATGTGTTGGTATTTGAAAAATAAAAAATTGGGATACGAATGACTTTTTATGGACTGAAATAAAAAAAGTGTGAAAATATCTTTCCACTGAGATCCCTTAAGTCTAAATCAGAATAGTTTTGGCCAAGTTATTCAAGGTTTTCGTAAATCAATCTTTGAAAAATGTAAAAAAAAAACAACTTCAAAAATCTCGTTCTTACGATTCCGTTGAAAAGATTTTTAAATATTTTTATGCAGATTTTATAAGCTTAATCTGTTTTGTCATCTGAGGGGACTTTTTTCAAAAAGTTCTTTAAGAAACCATTTCTATTCATAAAAAACTCCATTTTTGGAGGTGTTTTCAAATCGGTCCAGCTCACTAAAATGTTAATATTTTTCCGAAATATTTTGGTGGACTTCTTAAAATATAACAAATTTTGCAATCCCGGCGGAAAAACTGCAACTTTTTTTGGTGATGCAGTCTAATGTACATACATACGAGCATCAATTAGGGCCGCTTTTTCAATGTCTGATTGGCACTAATCGCAGGTAGAAGCTCCGGTTAAATACAACGACTGCTTTATCGATCACATTGTATATGCATGATGACGAAAATGTCGATAATGATTTTTAACCGACAAGAAGTGATAACCAGACATTGAACAACCGGCCCTTAATTTCATTTAAAGCACTGATAGACACTGCCTTGCGCGCGGGCAAAGCTCTTTTTAGCTTTCTATATATTTTTTATAGGCGCGAGCAGAGTAAAAGTTCTCCCTGCCCAACGCTGATTTAAAGCACTGATAGACACTGCCTTGCGCGCGGGCAAAGCTCTTTTTAGCTTTCTATACATTTTTTATAGGCGCGAGCAGAGNTGCCTTGCCCGCGGGCAAAGCTCTTTTAAGCTTTCTATACATTTTGTATAAGCGGGAGCCGAGTAAAAGCTCCCTCTGGCCGACGCTGATTTAGAGCAGCGATAAGCAGAGAGAGCTTTTACTCACCACGCGCCTATACAAAATGTATAGAAAGCTAAAAAGAGCTTTGCCCGCGAGCAAGGCAACGCCCATAACCGATTTAGAGAAATGGCGTGTCGTCCATTTTCGCTGTAGCGTACGTAGTGCATAGGGCGACGTCTACCTCTCAACTGTAGAGGTAGATGTCGCCCTATGCTCTAGACTTTTTTATAGGAACTATGCAAAGCAAAGGTTTTATAGCTAAAAATGGTGTCGGACACACAACATTGCAAGTTGATAAAAGCGTTGTAAAATAGCACATCTACCCCTTATAGCTCAAGCTTTGCAGCTGAGCTAGTAGGTATTCATAATGTACCACCGTACTTCTTTCGGAAGTACAGTACTTCATTTTTCGCTCTTATACTTGGTACTTTGAAGTACAGTCCAATGTACTTCTTTGCGATATTTTGTACTTCAGGAGGGAGATTCTGTAACCAGTAAGCGACAATTTTCGGATCGCTATCGCACTTTTTGACGTATGATATAAATGTTTTTGTCAAAAATTGCGATAGCGTTTCGAAAATTATCGCTAACTGGTTGGAATCTCCACCCAGGACGATAAATTCGTTCAAAACATTAAAGTCGCCGGGGACCGATGTTATTTTACCTGCGCAGATGCAAAGGGCTCTGAAGGTGTCATGAAATTGGTTGGATCCTATTTATGCTACTGCGTGAGGACCGGGTACATCCCCAAGGCTTGGAGAGTAATCAGTGTTGCGTTCATCCCGAAGACCGAAAAATGCTCTCTCTTAGGCCTAGGGATTTTAGTGCTAACATTCTCTTCGTTTTTGTTAAAAATCGTGACTGTTTTTCAAGAGCTCAATATGTGTATTGCAAAAAAAAGGTGGGTGAATACTGCCCTGCACATATTGGTAAAGTGGTCAAAGGAAGCATTCACGCATGAAGATTATGCAGTAGGGCCTTCTTGGATATCAAGGGACCTTCAACAATGTTACTCCAGAGACAAAAGTCAAGTACATTCATAATCTGTGGGTTGGAGCCTACCTAATAAGCATACTTCATGACAGAAGTGTCGCGGCGGAGTTAGAGAGCGTCTGCACTCAGTGCAGAATCAATAAGAGTACTCCACAAGGAGGTGTTCTCTCTCCCCTGCTCTGGATTGCGGTTAAACGACCTTCTAGAAGAACTGGAAAAGTGGGCTGTCGGGTTATCGCCTATGTATATGATGTGGAACATTTGGTTAAGGAAATTATGAACCTAATTCGCTATATAACTCAAAAATTTGAAATTTTGAGTTGTGCCGTTATTCCAGAGGATCATCGATATATACATTAGTAAAGTATGCAAGCCCCCCACTGCATCCCCCTTTCGATAGTACCGAACTAGTTCTAAATTCGACAGATAAGATCTAGTTCGTTCTGCATCCCTTTGTAAATAGTTCAGCGGGCAAAGCTCTTTTAAGCTTTCAATACATTTTGTATAGGCGCGTGCCGAGCAAAAGCTCCCTCTGCGCATCGCTGCTGTACCCTTCAGAACTGCTGGAGTCAATCGCTACCCTATTAACACGTGGTAGTGCACATGGTAGTGCAGAGTCGAGCCAATCGAAAGCAGAATAGCGAAAAACTACGGCAGAGGGCGCCCATAAATCACGCAAGTGACTACTTTAGTAACTACCGGTAGTGCGGAGGCAGCCGATGTTGACTACCGCCTAGGACATTGCCTTGTAAAAGTAATCGATGAAATACACTGCAAGTAGTCGGTCGGTAATTGACGGACTTTACCGGGTAGCTACCGACTCCTCAGTCCAGTTGGCGCTCCCCCGTACTGCAGGGATTATACTGGCCGTGGGATTCGAACCTACGACCTCGCGGCTCGTAAATCCACATTACTGCCATCAGTCAAGGTAGAATTTTGATCAGATCAATTGCGGCGTTATTCCGGATCAACGTTGCCATCTGTATATGCTTTTAGATAAAGTTTTAAGATCATAAGGCATCTGCAATCTTAATTATTTTTTATGAATTTATTTGTATAGCTGGGATGTGTAACTATTTAAATCAAAATAAATACATTTCACTCTGAGTTAATACTTAAACATTTACGGTGACGTGCAATAATGGCAATGGACCCGCCAGTACTGCTGGGGTCAATCGCTACTTTTGAACCGCTACTGCACCGACTCCTACGTAAGTAGCTACTCTATTAACCCGTGGTAGTGCACATGGTAGTGCAGAGTCGATCCAGTCGTAAGCAGAATAGCGAAAAACTACGACAGAGGGCGCCTATAAATCACGCAAGTGACCACTTTCGTAACAGAGTGCAGAGAGGGCCGATGGTGACTACCGCCTAGCACATTGCATTGTAAAAGTAATCGATGAAATACACTGCAAGTAGTCGGTCGGTAATTGACGGTTTTTATCAGGTAGCTACTGATTCAGCAGTCCTGTAGTCACTCCCCCGTCCTGCAGGGGAGTTAATGCCACCGATATTAATACACAATTAAAAAGTGAATTAATGTCAATGGCATTAATACGCAGGCCATATTTTCGATGACATAAATACACTTTCATTTTATGAATTTAGGTCTAATAAAAAAAAATTTATATTTGTATCATTACATGTTGCACTTTTAGAGGGTGAATAAATTCCAAAGTGACTTAACGCCAATTGGCATTGTTTCACTTTTGGCCTGTGTATTAATGTCATTGGCATAATTTCACTTTTGGCCTCTGTATTAATGCCATTGACATTATTGCAANCCACATTACTGCCATCAGTCAAGGTAGAATTTTGATCAGATCAATTGCGGCGTTATTCCGGATCAACGTTGCCATCTGTATATGCTTTTAGATAAAGTTTTAAGATCATAAGGCATCTGCAATCTTAATTATTTTTTATGAATTTATTTGTATAGCTGGGATGTGTAACTATTTAAATCAAAATAAATACATTTCACTCTGAGTTAATACTTAAACATTTACGGTGACGTGCAATAATGGCAATGGACCCGCCAGTACTGCTGGGGTCAATCGCTACTTTTGAACCGCTACTGCACCGACTCCTACGTAAGTAGCTACTCTATTAACCCGTGGTAGTGCACATGGTAGTGCAGAGTCGATCCAGTCGTAAGCAGAATAGCGAAAAACTACGACAGAGGGCGCCTATAAATCACGCAAGTGACCACTTTCGTAACAGAGTGCAGAGAGGGCCGATGGTGACTACCGCCTAGCACATTGCATTGTAAAAGTAATCGATGAAATACACTGCAAGTAGTCGGTCGGTAATTGACGGTTTTTATCAGGTAGCTACTGATTCAGCAGTCCTGTAGTCACTCCCCCGTCCTGCAGGGGAGTTAATGCCACCGATATTAATACACAATTAAAAAGTGAATTAATGTCAATGGCATTAATACGCAGGCCATATTTTCGATGACATAAATACACTTTCATTTTATGAATTTAGGTCTAATAATAAAAATTTATATTTGTATCATTACATGTTGCACTTTTAGAGGGTGAATAAATTCCAAAGTGACTTAACGCCAATTGGAATTGTTTCGTTTTTGGCCTGTGTATTAATGTCATTGGCATAATTTCACTTTTGGCCTCTGTATTAATGCCATTGACATTATTGCACGTAACCACATTTATCGAAGTTCAATTGTTCCATTTTCTAGTATATTTTTAGTTCAATCACTGCATCGAAAATATCGATTTTTTTTATACGATGCATCGTTGCAATATTTCCCTAAGGCACATATGGTGCCACACACAATGGTCGCGTTCATAAGACGTAGCTGTTTAGCTCATCTGCTACGAAACTGCTGGCAACTGTTGAACCCAACCATTACGTCTTAGAAAGGGCATGCTGAATATGCTGCCAAATGAACAGCTGATAAATGTAAACAAATGAAATTGCAACAAATAGAGATAGTCGCGCCGATACTATTTAGAATTCTTTGAATTTAATATAAGCGGCGTAAGTCTTTTCGATCAGCTGTTTAGGCTAAGCCCAACACGTTGAGTTCAGGTAGCGTAAAAATTTTCCGCTGGAAAAAATGGCGGAAAGTTGCCAACTGTTGGGCTGAGCGTAACTACTCAACTGTGCGTTTCTAAGACAAACAGCCAACGGTTACCCAACAACTACGACTTATGAACGCGCGCAATATGATGCCAAATTTAGTCAGAAAGAAGAAAGTTGCAGAGTTGCTTTTTTGCAAATTAAGACGAAATTCGATTTTTCTAGAAAAATTCGATTTCATCCGAATTTTAGCACCACAAAGTTCGAATCAAAAAAATCGACATTTTGGAGCTGAAATTCGATTAAAATTCGAATCTTGAAGCTTTGAATGTCGAATTTACCCATCCCTACGACCTACCTTGGGTAATCTGCATACTAAATTTTGTTGAAGCATCTACATTTTTGTTCGAGTTATCATGTACACGGACGGACGGACAGACAAACATGGCTCAATCGACTTCTCCTTTCATTCTGATCATTTATATATGAATTTGTTTATAACTATCTGGATTCGCTTTGGCTGCTACAAACAACCGTTATGTGAACAAAGTTATAATAGCCTTGTGAACAAGTGCGCTCAGGTATAAAAAGAATGCCTGTTAATTCTTTTGGCGGTTTGGGATTGATAAGTAATTAAATAAATAAAACACATACATATGTATGTGCGCAGCGCACACCCGGTAGAAGGATCTATCATAAAATTATGTAGACTACGAGAGAATGTAATATTGGAAGGAAGTTGATAAATTCTTATAATTTTTCGTTTTAAAAATTTTTTATTTTACTATTATTTAGACTCATGTTCAAATTTCTAAAAAAAGAGACGAGTGGCCTATGGTAACCTGAATATAAAATCAATGCTTTAGTAGAGATGTGATCAATTAGTGCGTTCCAGCACGTTTACGATTTGCAGGTTTTGCAGGATTTAGTCCAAAGTCATATGCCAAAAATTCCGTATCTCACCTGCAGTATGGGGGAGCGACTATAGGACTGGTGCAACGGTAGCTACGTGGTAAACTCCGTCAATTACCGACCGACTAATTGCAGTGTATTTCAGCAACTACTTTTACAAGGCAATGTCCTAGGCGGTTGTCAAAATTGGCTCTCTCTGCATCACTAAAGTAGTCACATGCGTGATCTATGTGCGCCCTCTGTCGTACTTTTTCACTATTCTGCTTTCGACTGGTTCGATTCTGTACTACCAAGTATACTACCACGGATTAATAGAGTAGGTACTTACCTAGTAGCTAATTACCTAGTATCGATTGACTCCAGCAGTACTGGAGGGTGCGAATACTCTCGTGAGAGTAACTAAGCAACTTTTCTCAGAGTGAAGTTTCAAGATTTAGTCCGCATTATTTTTTCTGGTAAACAATAGGCAGGGTGTAATATAGTCCCTGTGATACAATGGATGTGATCTGCTGTGCATGCTTGCGTTAACCGGGTACGGAGCTCATCGGATTGGGGNGTGATACAATGGATGTGATCTGCTGTGCATGCTTGCGTTAACCGGGTACGGAGCTCATTGGATTGAGGAAGGGATTCTTGCCGCCACTTCTTTCCAAAGTCCTGACTATACAAAATAATGAAAGCAAACTTGCATGTTGTTGTCCCGATCGCTGTCAGCAGGCGCCTGATGAGATGCTGATGAGTGATGAGATGGTAACCTGAGAGTTAGTGCTTAGCAGATGAATGATTTATAGTAGATGCTTTAATATATTAGTATGTATGCCTATATTAGATTTGTCGCTCGGTCTATGTTTTCTTATACATTAATTTACATATGTACTTTCTGATTCTAAATGGTCGTATTTTGTTACTGACGTTTCCGCTATGATTTTACGCATCGCCAGAGGCGGTGTGAAAAACCTAACAGTAGGGGTTACAAGTGGATTATAAAGCCTAGATTTAATTTTTACTTTTCATTAGCATCAATTCATGATTAAACTTAATTATTTTTTGAAAACGTCAACTGAATATAAGGGTAATTATCAAGCAGATTAGAAAAATTCTATTCATCTTTAGCTAAACGCACTCCACCTTTTCCAACAGTATTTCAGAAAAATACAACAAAGGAAACGCAGTTTTCAGCTCCTCCCATTGTTCTCATGGGTTCGACTTCACGGAGGATACTGGGCTGGATAAAAAAAAGAAACGCATTTTTTTTTATTTTGAAAAATTAAGAAATTGGCTTCATATTCGTAATCAGCGAACCCAAAATATCCCGAGTTCTATGTTTTGAACCAATCCAGCTATTTTTTTTTTTAATTAATCGCCATTTTGGATCCGCAATTTTGAATTTTGGAAAACTGTCATCAGATGCGTAATCAGCGACCCCAGAAATCCCCTGGTAACGATTTTGAACCCATCGAAATGCTGTAAACGTTCAGTATCAATGATTTAATATAGCAGTATCTTTTCGTGCACTAGGCCCATTCTAACTGTCCAAGACAGGTATGTAATTAAGGGAATATTCGCCAATAATACCTAAGTAATTACATGTAAAAACAACATTTACATGTAAAAAATACATTTTAAAACATCACCGTTTTTATAAAAAAACCGGCTAGCGCGACCTCAAAAATTTTTTTTTCAAAATAAAAAAATGCGTGTCCCTTTTTTTCTTACAAATAAATATTTGATGTAGCATTTATGATTTTCCAAAGAGTGTTTTTTTGAACCACGCTAATACATATATACATTTTCTACAGACTAGAATCGAAGGTAGCGTTTAAATTTTCTGGGTTTGGGATACGTTTAATATTTCAGTGTTTTCTAAGATTTTTTTTTTATATTTGGAATTAACTCGTTTTTNAAGGTAGCGTTTAAATTTTCTGGGTTTGGGATACGTTTAATATTTCAGTGGTTTCTAAGATTTTTTTTTTTATATTTGGAATTAACTCGTTTTCTTTATTTCTTTTCTTCAATAACATATCTATTTGCCCCTACCTTTAGGATTACCTGCTAATATTTACAGCGCGAAGAATAATAGTTACTCAGTGATCGCGTTAAAACGTGTGTACTGAACATTCATCCACTTCACACTTCCACTCGAACAATTGACCATGTAAACATTGCAAACCCTCGACTTTGTTGAATCAATTGGATCGTGTATATGTCGAATTTGGCCCCTTCTAGCGGTTTTCGCTGGCAATTAAGTTGCCAAAAAGCACAGATCATATTAGGCATAAACGTCGAGGAAAAAATTTCGGACCAAAATTTAACTTAGTATCGGGTCTCGATACGAGTACTTATTTTTCGATACCTACTCCGTACTTGGTTCAAAAGTATCGATGCCAAAATTACTTGGTATCGAACGGAAAGTATCGAGTATGTACTTGTATTTACTCGTATCGTTTCAACCCAAGGCGTATAACGTATATAAAGGTGTGTGTATATGCGAACATGCACAGAATGAGGAGCACTTGCCGTTCCACATGGGTGAAAGCCTGGACTTTTAGGTCGTTCTGCGCTGCGTCCGCCCTGAAATGTGCCAGGGATAATCTCTCGAGGTTTGATGATGCCCAAGTTAGCGGATGTCACAGATACCTGTCTCAGGGATCCAGATAAAATGTAGTCTTAGGAAATTTCACCACCTCTATCAGGCGGTTGTTGGTTGGTTGGCTGTAGTGCTACCTAAGCTGTCGCTCAGGAATCAATTAGCGCATAAAAACGCCATTTTGGTGCATTTCTCGTGGACAGTCGTTACAATTCTAAATACTTCTACCCTTGACCTATTTAGCAGTCCTGGTGTTCTTTTCCTGCTAAAGTCAGGCCAAAGCTCTCGTGCTATCCTGCAAGTCTAAATCTCTAACCACCTCCTCCTTGCCAGTTTCAGAACGTGCAAGTGGATTTCTGTTTGTATTTGTCTGAGGGGATAACCCAGTATCACCGCTACAGATTCATCCAAACAAGCTCCCGACTTGGCCTGTTCGTCTGCTCTCTTGTTTCCCTCTATGTTCCCATGGCCGGGAACCCAGACAAGAGAGATGGACATTGATTGAGACGCCGTGCGTAGCTCCATCTTGCAATCCTTGACTAGCTTGGACTAGGTTGCAGTGGATGATATAGCCAGGAGTGCTGCCTCGCCATCTGAGTAAATAACCGATCTTTCTTTCCTGGTATCGCTATTCTTTAGTATTTTAAAGGCTTCACAAATGCCCAGAACTTCAGCCTGAAATATGCTATCATGGGTTTCCAGCCGAGGGACCGATTAACGCCAAGCTCCTCGGAATATACCCCTGCCCCTACACCGCAGTCCATCTTGGACCCGTCAGTGTAGATACAGATGGATTCCCTATCGGCAGCTTGGCCCCTTTTCCATTCACTTCTGGATGGAAACCGCACCTGTACATTCAAGCAAAAATCGAGGGTTGATACCACATAGTCCGTGTTTTTATTTCCTATCGAAGTAAGGCCTAAGATTGAGCTATGCCCAAAGGTTCTCGATCCCCACAGCCCAGACTCTCTGAGTCGTAATGCTGAGTGCATCGCGGCTTCTTTAGGCGGTTGTAGTCGAATGGGCTCGAAATTTTTAAGGCCTCTGACTAGCACATTTTTTTTTTTTGTTGAAATATAGTCCTTTTAAAAAGAATCCTGATGTCAGGGAGAAAAACTAAAGACGCGAAATTACTATATTTTACCCATGGTTTCGCGATTACATTGATTTTTTGTGTGTTAAATTTACTGTCGCACGGTGTAATATATAAATAAAAGGGATTTCAATTTCTATTATTTATATTAGCTATTTTGATTTCTCANTTTTTTTTTTTTGTTGAAATATTGTCCTTTTAAAAAGAATCCTGATGTCAGGGAGAAAAACTAAAGACGCGAAATTACTATATTTTACCCATGGTTTCGCGACTACATTGATTTTTTGTGTGTTAAATTTACTGTCGCACGGTGTAATATATAAATAAAAGGGATTTGAATTTCTATTATTTATATTAGCTATTTTGATTTCTCTTTTTTATTATGGTAGCTTTGTACTTTATTTTTAATCAATCAATATAAGTTATAATGAATTTATTAATAGCGCAGTCCTATAGCAAAATGTACTAGTACAAATATGTTTTAAAACTATACGTAAAATTGTTTGTTATAAGTTGTTTGTGTGAGGTATTATATTCTTTTTGGGTTTTACAAACTACTCTATACCAAGATGTCACTATTAAAATAAAAAAATGTGTTAATGTTATTGTTGAAATTTTGAGCAGTTTATTTAATTCTCAGCTTAAGCAAGTGTACAGCTAATGTAGTGACATACAGAATAAGGAAATATACGAAATTGATTTGCTTATATAAGTCCATTAACATAACATGAGAATATGTATATAAATAGTGTTAACATAATATGCGAGTGTTTATTTACATAAGAATTGAGTTAACATAACATTCTTGAACATATGAGAGTGTAAAATATTAAAATGCTATGTATGTATGTATATTTTCTAACACTCCCACTCATTTTATACATTGGTTTTATATTATACTAGCAATTACCCGGCGTGTTTCGCTGCGCCTTAAATGTATTTTTGTGTTGTAACTCTCCCCCTAAGCTCTTATGTAGGGCTGCCAGACGCCCCGGTTTTCCCGGCATTTCCCGGTTTCAGACTATTTGTCCCGGTGTCCCGGTCCAAACTTAAAATGTCCCGGGCTTCGTTTTAGTGTCCCGGTTTTTGATTTGATTGCACAAATTTGAATAAAAGTTCAAAAATCACTACAATAAGAGAAACAAGTAAGAGCAGCGCTGTCTTCGGCTATGCCGAAGGCTTCATACCTTTCATGAACATCTGCAAATTTTACTTTGACAGATTACTGCTTTTGAATACATCTGCATACATCGATAGAGGAGTTACATACTTATATAAAAAATCGCATCTAAACAATCAGAGGTATGGAAGATATACTTTATATG
>NW_016165880.1:0-2069 GCF_001687245.7 Rhagoletis zephyria | reverse complement strand
TTTAAAAAAAAAATATTAAAATCGGTTTAGTACTTTGAGAAATAAGTCGTTACAAACGTACTCCATATAATCAATTTTATTTAATAGTATAGATACTTATATATCAATCATATGTATTCAGTCCAAGTTTTATTATATCTGCTTTGAACTTGATTGCTGATAACGGCTTTGTTAGGACGTCTGCAAGTTAGTCTTCGCTTCCCACATGTGTAATTTCAATATCGTTCTCTTGATGTCTTTCTCGTATGTAATGCAACTTCTTGTTGATGTGCTTCGTACGGCGATGGTGCACCGGATTCTTAACCCAACGAATTGCACCAAGATTATCGCAGAACAATTTTGTAGCGTCCTCTAGCTTAAAACGAATATCTCTCAGTAGATCACGCAGCCACATTGCCTCTTTAGCGCCTTCACATAATGCAACATATTCCGATTCGGACGTCGACAATGTTACAGCAGACTGCCTACCGCTCTTCCACGTGATGACGCCATTCCAAAACATAAATGCGTACCCTGTAATCGAACCACTAGTCTCGACGTCACGAGCATGGTCTGCGTCCGTGTAACCAACTAATGTACAATTTTCTGGTCCATATGTTATTTGCATATCTCGCGTGCAGTTCAAATAGCGAAATATTCTCTTTATTGCATTTACGTGTAACTGGTTTGGATTCTCCATAAAACGACAGACTTCTCCCACTGCATATGAGATGTCTGGCCTTGATACAGTTGCAGCAAATTGCAGTGATCCACAAGCATTTCGGTATGGAAACTCTACTTTAATGTCGCTGTCATTACTTGTCGTCAACAAAGTGCCAATATCAGCAGGCGTTGAGATTGCTTTTGAATTTTCCATGTTTAAGCGCCTAAGTATTTTACCGATATAAGTTGTTTGGCTGATACTTACAGTTTTGAGCTGTCGATTACGCATAATTTCGATGCCTACATTAAAATTAGCATTGCCCAAAGTAATTTTAAATGAGTTTCGAAGCATCTCAATCATCGTGTCAATCGCCATTTTGCTACGGGATAAAAGTAGTCCATCATCAACATAAAGCAATAAAATTACCTTTTCTTTGCTGACTTCACCACAAAACACACAAGGATCAGCGGTTGATTGATCGAAATTACATGCCTTGATAAAATCTACGAATTTTGAGTTCCACTCACGCGATGACTGTTTCAAGCCATATAAACTTCGCTTCAGCAGGCAAACTTCGTCTTCTTCGTGTTTAATACCTTCCGGAACTTTCATGAAAATTCGCTGAGTTAAATGTGCATCAGAAAACCGGTTTTTACGTCGAACTGAGCAATTTCCATATCATGAATGGCTGCCAAAGCACACATCGCACTGACTCGTAGCGCACAACTGGAGAAAAGGTTTCGCTGTAATCTACTCCACTACTTTGCGAATAAACTTTTGCGACAAGTCGAGCTTTGAACTTCGGTTTCTCATTTAGTGCTTGCTTGATTTTAAACACCCATTTACTTCCTACGACATTCTTACAGTCACTTGGTTTCTTTATAAATTTCCATGTTTCATTTTCACTAAGGGAACTTAACTCTTCTTCTATGGCTTTCGTCCATTCCGCATTCTGCTCTGGCTTCATGGCTTCTTCGTATGAGTCTGGCCGAAGAACATGGCTAAACAACCTCTTTCAGCATCATAAGGCACTATCTTTTTCGGATTTGCACGCAGTGGTCTTGGGCTGACATCTTCACTATTATTTTCATAAGCAGGTGAAGTCACTATTTCTAATTTTGTACGTTGAGTGCTCTCGTTACAGGTTGTATCTGTCGACTCATTTTCATCTTCACATGTTGGAAACGAAACATACTCACTTCTTACGAAGTTCTAATTGAAATTCACGTCGCAGCTAACTATCACCTTTTGTGCTTCTGGATCGTAGAGACGGAAGTTTTTCTGTGTGGGCTCGTAGCCAACCAAGTAAACTTTCTTCGACTTGGCATCCCATTTCTTTCTACCGACGCCTTTTGGCATGTGAACAAAAACTGCTGTGCCGAAAACTTTCACGTGATCTAATCGCGGTTTTTCTCCAAACCACCTC
>NW_016165879.1:12612-26011 GCF_001687245.7 Rhagoletis zephyria | reverse complement strand
GCACGCCCATCTGTTACTGCGGTTCATTTTTTGTGTTTTTGGGAGGAGTCGCATTGCTGTACATAACCACTTTTATTGCGAAACATAAGTACCTGGCCAATAGTATCGGTTGGCAATCGCGTCACTGTCCGGCTGATGCCCCCACGTGCACGGCGCTGGGTACATCAAGATTCTCCTGTAGCACTCGCTGGCGGAGAGGGATTCGTACACATATTTTCTAGGGAACTGCTTCCTCGTCCTTCACCCTTTAGTTCGCATAGTCCGGGTTGATGCGCACTTCCTCCACGCGTTTATGCCACCACTTGCATATTGTTTCTGTTGTTATTGCTTTGTGGCTACCTTGGGTATAACCGCGGAGGTATGCTCGTCGATGCTTCCACTGGGGTCTTCATGGTCGACCCTGCTAATCCTCTCGCTCCTGGGTCTGCCCCTCTGTCGGTGTTTTCTTTTGGTCACCCTCGATGTGGTGTTACTTCTTATTCCTGGTAGGACACTATCCTCCGTGGTGTGTGAGATGGTGCGCGGTGTCGACGCCTGCTGTGCAGTCGGTTCGGTCAGAACGATGTGTTGGCCACCGCAGGACACTGTAGATCCCATGCTCCACAACGTGTCCAGGCCGAGTATGAGGTCGTCTGTCGCACCTGACATGATATATAATATTGTATGGTACGCCGCATGTCCGAGCCGAACCCCGGTCCCCATGGCACCGAAAATCTTGCTGCTGGTGCCGTCGGCCATGTTTACCTCGAGGGCTACCGTAATCCTTTTTCCGCTCCCTTGCATTGCCATGTATTCCGCTAAGCTTGTTTGATATGAAGCTCTTCGAGACGTCGGTATCGATGACAGCCCACCCAAGTGGACTAGGGCGTACAGCCAATAGCGTTCCTGACGCATGGTTAATGCCGTTTCGACGCTGAGCACGGTAGGCTCACCGCGCCTTGTTCCTCGTGCAGCTCTGTCACCGGTTCAAGGGAAACAGGGGCAGGGCAGCACTCAATTGTACGAATATCTGCTCGACCGAATTCCCAACAGAATAAGTTCCGTGCGTTGCGGCATCGCCTGGCATAATGTCTTACCTGACCGCATCTTCTACATACGTTGTAAGGATCGAAGGTCTGGTTCGTGGGTGAGACACGACGCTGTGTTTACATCGCGGAGTGGTGTGGTGGAACTGGAGTGTGTTGTGTCATCCGCACAGGTAGTAGGGTTCGATAAAATGATTGACCTGATTGTGTGGTGGTCCTCATCGGATTGCCACCTTTCGTCGTGATGTCTCCGTCATCCGCCTGTGACCGTCATGAATACCCTCGTATCCGTGAGCGGGAGTAAATCTGATAGCGTGGTGAGATCCCGCCGCCGAATGTATAACAAGTAGTCATGGTGGGTGTTGCGGGAGATTCTTTCCATACGCTGCCCGCGACTATACCCGGCATGTCGCATTAGGTTTTGTTTCGCGATCACATAATCCTTATTCTTCTCCCGTGGATGCTGTCTGCTCTGTCGTATGTCGTCCTCGAGCCATTCGAACTACCGGGCTGGCAGAAAGAAACGTAAGAAGTCGCGCTTAAAGGTCATCCAGTTCTTCCAGTGTTCGTGTTGTTGCGGTACCAGTAAAGGGCAGTGCCGCATAGCAGCTCAGGCATGGTTTTCGGCAGGAGGTCTACGTTCAAGGCATACACCTTGGCCAACTCCTCCAATCGCTCCACAAAAACAAGCGGTTCTCGTCCACCGTCGTATTTTACTGACCACTTTTTTACCTGTGTAGTTGTTTCTTGGGTATATCATCCAGCCACGCTGTGCTGACTACGCCATTTTATTCGCCTTGTTTGTTCCAAAAAAAATTTCTTTGCAGGTGTACGATTGGCCAAGTGTCCCTGCTCGGGCGCCAATTGTAACGAAGCGTTTTCCCCGACGTTTCTTATATAACGCTGGGGCATACTCGTCGTGTCCAGGGTCCGTTAAATTAAATTTGTAGATTTCGGGGCTATGGTAAATCGTACTTTATTATCTAGATTCCTTAACTACTATAAAACATATAACAAGAAAAGATCACGATGGAAAATTCCAGAAATGTCGCTTCTGATGATTGGGTAACGGCTCCATGATCCGTTACTCGCCCATTATGCCGTAGTGGCGTGGCTTTAGTACTGGTGGGCAGCGCTCTGCTGACGAAAAAAAGTGGCACACTACTAACGTCGGTAAGTGGTACCCAGGCCACGTCGATATGTAGCGCTCTCGGTAATGTCGGTGAGTCGCGCTGTGTTCGTGCCGGAAAGTGGCGCTCTAACAACGTGGGTGACTAGCGCTCTAGTCGTGCCTTTATATGGCGCTCTTCCAATGTCAGAGAGTAGCACTCTAAAGTCGCTGACCAGTGGTGATCTGACTTTGATGGCCAGTGGCGCTCTTAGTCGCGGCGGTGAGTATTTATTTATTTATTTATTTATTTATTTAGTCTATGAAACAATATTTCTTACAGACTAGTAGATAAATGGTTTTGCTAATGCTAGTACAATATTAACATTACAAAGTATTGTGAAGGAGATTTAAAAAAGCTTGTTTTGTCATAGAGAAATCAATTATGATTCTTTCCGATAATATATTAAGTTCTCGCATAGATCTCGCCAAGGGAGCATTACTGGAAAATCTTGTCTTGACTTTTGCCAAGTAAAATGGATAAGAGACTCGAAGATTGCGCCTGGGTACATTGAAGCTTATCCGTTCCAAGAGATAGGGGCAATCGACGACACCTTGAATAACATTAAATGTAAAGGTTAAAGAAAGGATAGATCTCCGGCTTTCTAAAGATTGTAAGTTTATCAGCTTGAGACGCGAAGCGTACGAAGGAACAGGACTTTCAAATTTCAGTGACCGAAGAGCATACTTAAGAAAAACTTTTTGTATACGTTCCAGTCTTTTTATAAAAAGTTGGCTATGTGGTCTCCAAACGAATACGGCATATTCGAGATGAGAACGCACTAAACTTATAAATAATGCTTTGAAAGTATATGGGTCAGAGAAATTAGAGCTATTACGACGTACAAAACCAAGTACTGAGTATGCTTTCGCAATTACATAGTTAACATGGTTGTTAAATGAAAGTTTCGGGTCAAATATAACCCCTAGATCTTTAATTTCGCCGACATTATTGAGAATATGATTCGATATGCAATAAGACGTATTGCGAACATTCAAAATCTTCGCAAACGTCATCTTAAAGCATTTATTTATGTTTAAAGATAAACAAGATTTCAGGCACCAGCGATGGAGAGCGTCAATATCGCATTGAAGCCTTACCTCGTCAAATGAATCTTTAATTATAGTGTATACCTTAAGATCATCTGCATAGAGTAAAAAATTTGCGAATGAGAAACAGCTACTTATGTCATTTATAAAAAGGACGAACAGTAGAGGACCCAAGACACTTCCTTGCGGCACCCCAGAGGAAGCCACAAAAGAGTCAGAAGACACACCATCTATGGTTACAACACAGGGTCTGTTGGATAAGTAGGATCTTATCCATTCCAAGAAGCATGAATGAAAACCTAGGCAGGCAAGTTTTTCGACTAGTATACTATGAGGGACTCTATCAAAGGCTTTCGAGAAGTCCGTATATATACAGTCCACCTGTAATCCAAAAGAAAACGCCTTTACGCAGTAGTCGGTGAAAACTGCTAAGTTTGAAACTGTAGACCGCCCAGAAACAAAGCCATGCTGGTTATGACAAATAAAAGATTTAGTAGCAAAGTACAGTTTATCTTTAACTACACACTCGAACAGTTTAGAAATAGTTGAGAGTTTAGAGATGGGCCTATAGTTCCTAACATCGTTTTTCTTACCACCCTTTAGAATAGGGGTTATGGAAGTAACTTTCCATTCATCAATAAATATACCTGAAGCAAGAGACTTATTAAAAATGATTTTTAGTGGTTGAATTAGGGCAGAACATTTTTTCAATAGCAGGGCAGACAGACCATCAATATCAGTTTGAGAAGAGGGTTTAAGGGAAGCTACCCCCTTTGTAATATCTTCAGTTGATAATGTCAGGGAGCCAAAATTAAGGCTCGAATTGATATCAGAAGAAATGTTAGCTGTGGTGCTACTATCAGCGGAAACAAAATTCGACCTAAAAAAGTCGGCGAACAGATTAACCACATCTTCTGGAGACTCAGCAAAATTATCGTCTAGGAAAACTGAAGATGGGATATTTGAACATGACCTCTTGGATTTGATATAAGTCCAAAAATATTTCGGGTTAGATTTAATGCTCACCTCAGCAGATCGAATGTAATTTTTGTGGAGGTATTTGTCTAAGCGACTAAATTCTTTTGAATATTGTTGGTATTTAAGAAACAAGTTATGGTTTCTGGTTAACTGAAATCTTTTATAATATTTGTTTCTTAAGTTTTTAAGCTTTTTTAGATCTTTCGTGTACCAGGGTACTTTATATGATAGTTTTTTCTTGACAGGTATATTTTCCAGACAGAATTCATACATAGCCTTTTTAAAAGTTGAAAAACAGTTAGCAGTACTTAAATCTGATAAAAGGGCATCCCAATCGATATTAAGCAGCAGATTATTCAAGTTGGAAAAATCGCAGGTAGCAAATTTGAATGCGATTTTATCCATAGAGGCTGTACAAGTAGAAGAATATTCGTAAAAATCCAGGCTTATAACTAAGGAAACATGATGCTTATCACATGGAGTTATTGGGGATATACATTCATAAACACTATAATTAATATTATCGCTTACAAATATGAGATCTAGGATCCTATTTAGAGTATTAACAAATTTATTGATTTGCTTAAGGTTAAGGCTGAGAATACGGTCAATAAAGTAAGACTCATGGGCAGCACTTACATTGGATGGAGTGAGAACCGAATTAGAAAGAGTGTCAGTCCATTGGACATTGTGTAAGTTGAAATCCCCCAATATGCACAAATTACTATCTGATGGATCATTTAATGCGAGCGAGACAATATTATCCACATGCATTTTATATAGATCAAAGTTGCTATTTGGTGGGATATAAGAAGTAATTAGATATAGGCATCTACATCTAAAAGGGTCTCTTAAGCGCACACACAGTTGGTCAAGCAAAGAATCGTCATTGTTGAGTGTAACCAAGTAAGCGCGAAATTTACGTCGAACAGCTATAAGGACACCTCCACCTCTGCGGGAACCAGTCTTAGAAGGATCCCTGTCTTTACGAAAAACGTCGAATATATTAGGATCAAAGAACTCACTATCATGAAACTCCGAATGCAGCCAAGTTTCCACAATGACGAATATGTCATAGTCCATCTGGGCACTGAAGGAACTAACAATATTAGATTTCGTTCTTAAACCTGATATGTTCTGAAAATATATATTTAGACCAGAGGCCTTATCAGAGGGAGACTGGTGGCTTTTCTGACCAGTAAGATCATTAGTTTGAACACTTTCAATTATGGGCTGGGTGTCTTGGACCCCCGCTTTTGGAAAAAATGAAACGGCTTGATTCTTACATCCCTCGGCCACACTGAAGCATTAAGTACTACGTCATGATACATTGTAGGCACGCCAAGCTTAAAATTGATTCGCTTTAGAGTACTAGAGTTGTTTTTCTTTACTAGTTTGTAGCATAAGAGTTCCGCAGCATTGATGCCGGTATGTTTAGATACATACTTAGTAATATCTTCCTCAGTAACAGATGGCAAAAAAGATGACAGATGAAACCAAGAGTTAGGTATAGCAACGTTGAGATCGGTGTTAGTATTAGAACCAAATATGACAGCTGACTTCTTATGTTTACGCCTTCCCACTTCAATCCACTCAGCATTATTCGCATCGATAATGGTATTCGCAGCTGCATTAGCTAATATATTTTTAGCGGCCACACCGGCAACAGCTGAGGTCTCAGCAGAGTCACCATCAACAAAGGCATCAACATTTGGCAGATTGGAAAGAGAGATATCCACACCTATTTGATTGCGAATGGCACCGGTAAGCGAATTCGGTGATAACATTTCAGCATTAGTCCCATGCACAATGGCTACGTCGGCAGAGATGCCAGCATCGGCAGAAGGTTGGTGCGAGTTCTCAGCGTCAGTAACAGAAAGCTGAGGAGCATTCAAACTCTTGGTACTTTGCTGCGTTTGCTTAGAATGATTACGCTGGCATTTTTTGAGACTGTTCGATGAATTAGAGTTGGTAGTAGATGTTGTTTTCGTAGCTGTATTATTGAGAACAGCGCCAGCTAATGCAGCAGCACCACTGAGCGACGTAGGAGCATTAGAAGAACTAAATGGCTTCGTCTTATTCGCTGGTTTAGTGGTAGCAGTTTCTGTGTTCGAAACAGCGGAGACCGGTGACGAAACAGCAGGTGAGGAAGAATGCGAAACTGCAGGCAGAGCGCAAGCAATACGAAGAGTTTTTATTTCCGATGTAAGTAACGATATGCTAGCATCTCTATTGTTGAGTTTAGCCTGCAGTGAAAGAGTTTGTGCATGAAGGGCATCGAACTTTTGCATTAGCTGCTTATTATCATCGTGCAAAGCATCAACCAATGATAACACACGGGCATTCTCACTTCTAAGGGAGGCAATTTCTTTAAACACTGTAAGCAAGGTAATTTGCTGCTTGTTATTGAGATCGTTTGAGCTTCCGAATGATTTTTGAGAGTCAGACGAGGCTGAGTTAATAACGTTCTCAGCCGAGGCTGCGGATGGTGGAGGCGAGCGATTAGATCTACGGCGCTCATCCAGGCAAAGTTTGCAAAAGAACGGCTTGTCAGCCGAAAGTAGAAAGTCAAGATCAGCCGGCATAACACCAACACAGTCTAAATGAAAAAACGCCTTGCAATTCGCACATAGCACCTTTGGTTGGTTTCGATCAACCTTTTGACCGCACAAGCAAGGCATATTAATTTTTAGAATTTAAACAATTAACAATTTTATTGTGAATAAATCACTATGTTAGGAGTCACTGTCTCAATGTAAGCACCATAACAGCACCGATAGATAAAAGTTACTTGGATTATTAGTAAATTAGCGCACAAAGCGGAGGGATGAGAAAATACGTCCGAACTGTAACACGTTGACACAAGGGCTTGCTTTTCGCGCCGATGAGTGGCGCTCTGGTGACAGCGGTGAGTAGCGCTCTAATCGTGCTGATGACGTCGTCCTCGGTTTGCGCCGGTGGGCGACGCTTTGGTGACGCCGAAGAGTGGCGCTCTGCTGACAGTGGGCGAGCGGGTGTCGCCCGTACGCGGCGTCAGGGTATACTGTGGCGGGCGGTGATCGAAGCCAGTTTGGTGCTCTCTACTTCTGAGCGGTGATGTCTTATGGCGTTCAGTCGCTTTTATTTAGTTCCTTCCTCGTACTTACGGCTCTTTGCTACTGAGTGGTTATCTCTTGTGGTGTTATCAACGATGCACAATCTATCGCTCCATCCACTCGTAGCTGTTCAGTCGCGAGCACAGCCCTGTGCTGACTCCTTTTTGAGCGGCTGTATTATATCTTTAATAATCTGTTTGCTTGATGTTGCGTGGTTGAGCATCTAAATGTTCCGTGTGATGTTGCGTTGCCTTGGCAGGAAACTCTCGAGTCGAGTGTTGCTGTGGCTCGTTGCGTGGCTAGCTGCTTTGGCTTGTGTTGCTGTGTTTTATTGCTTTGCTGGTTGCTTCGATTGCTGGTATTTGTGTAGGCCAAATTCTTCAGGGATATTTGGTCCTCACAGCAGGCTCTTCCTAAACCACGTATTTTCAAATGGTTTTAAGCCTTATTAACAATTCAAAAATAATGCTTGATTTTTGCATTGCCTAATTTTAACTGGAAATCAGATTACAATCCCCCCCCTTACACAAGTCGTCTAAAGCTCATAAATTTGCCTACATTCGTTAGGTATTATATTTATCATACAATTAATGACAGGCTTGACTAATAGCCGGCCCTCCTGGCTGAGGTAAATTCTAATGTTCCTTCTCGAGTGTCAAGACACTTTCGACCTCTATTTTTAAAGCCATGCAAAACTAGTTTTGAACTAAACAAATCATTCCGTGGCTTATGTCAAGGTTTTAACTGTCATTCCAGCACTTTTGACGTATCGGACTCGATTTTTACTATAAAGAAAACTATTATTTCCACTCTCAATAATTGAAATACTATCTTTAGCATATCCAATCAGCTGATGAATTTGATCCTGTAGCTGAATAGTTTTAGATCTCGACACTTAACAAACTCCTGTTTCCACTACTCGGCACCAAAAAACTAAAGAAAAAAGCTTCCGTACGTCATGCGGACTGCGCCACTCGTGTCGGCTGGGCGGGAATGGGGGGGTAAAAAGCCGTTGGGATTAATTAATTAATTAATTAACATTTTAATTTAATATTGTTATTGAGTCTTGTACCATGTTATGTTTATTAGGATAAATGGAAAAAGCAACAAAGTGTAAGCGGTAGAAGTTATAGTAGCTATTTCGGAGATCACCACATCAACTATCAGACTTCTTTTTTCTCGACATCAGCATGAATCGAAACTGCGTCATCGATGTACAAAGTCAGAAGAGTTTATCTAGGCACACACCGTAAAATCGAGGTGTTAATTAATTTTCCTTATTGAACCTACTGCAATCACCCCAGCTGATTTTCCGCTATTTAAAATTGACAGCGTGGTTGTTGTTTTCAATTCTATACATTAATATTGCTTTATTGTATAGTTTCAGACGGGTATTCGCAAGCTGTGTATTTGTGAATGTTATTGTGGCTTATTAGCATTCTATTTTAATATTGTTATTGGGCCTTGTACCACGATTATGTATATTACTAAAAATGGAAAAGCAACAAAGTCTGTATATAACTATATAGCAGCTATTTCAGAGATCACAACATCAAATCATCAGACTATTTCTTCTAGACTTCAGCAGGGATCGAACTCGCATCAGCGATGTGCAAAGACAGAAGCGGTAACCAATGAGATATTGCTGCACTTGATAGCAGTAGGTTGAATAAGGAAAATAAATTAGCAACACGAGTTTACGGGGTGTGCATAGCTCAGTGGTTGACGCTTCCGCTGCTTGCACATCGATGACGCGGGTTCGTTTCCTGCTGAAGTCTAGAAAAATGAAGTCTGATGAGGAGATGTGGTAATCTCCGAAATAGCTGCTGTAACTTAGACTTTGTTGCTTTTTTAATTTTTCCTAATAAACATAATTCTGGTACGAAGACTAATAAAAATATTAAAATATATGTTAATAAGCTACAGTAACATTAACAAATACATAGTTTAGGGAGAGCCCGCCTGAAACTATACAATTAAGTAAATTGAATGTATAGAATTGAAAACAGAAACCACGCTGTAAATTTTAACTAAATAGTGGCAAACCAGCTGCACGTGATAGCAATAGGTTGCATAAGGAAAATTAATTAGCTCAATGGTTAACTCTTTTGACTTTGCACATCGATGACGCGGGTTCGATCCGTGCTGAATTCTAGAAAAATGAAGTCTAATGAGGAGATGTGGTGATAGCTGCTATAATCTCTACCGCTTAGACTTTGTTGCTTTTCCCATTTTTCCTAATAAACATAATTGTGGTACAAAGCTCAATAACAATATAAAAATAAAAAGTTAATAAGCCACAATAACATTGAGAAATACATAGTTTAGGAAGAGCCTGCCTGAAACTATACAATAAAGCAAAAGGAATGTATAGAATTGAAAACAACCACACCTCTGTCAGTTTTAAATAGCTGCAAATCAGCTGCACTTGATAGCAGTAGGTTGAATAAGCAAAATTAATTAGGAACATGAGTTTACGGGGTGCGCATAGCTTAGAGGTTAAAGCTGCTAACTTTTCACATCGATGACGCGGGTTCGATCCCTGCTTAAGTTTGAGAAAAGAAGTCTGATGAGGAGATATGGTGATCTCCGAAATAGCTGATATAACTTCTACCGCTTAGATATTGTTGCCTTCCATTTTTCCTAATAAAAATAATCGTTGTACAAAGCTCAATAGCAATATTAAAATAAATTAATTTCTCTTTCAAATTTTAACTATGATGTTTGAAAACACATCGCGACTGAATTTTATAAGAAATACCTCTTATTTAAGCATTTATTTGAAAAAAAAAACTCAATGAATTTTATAAAAAATACCTCTAATTTGAGCATTTAGTTGAAACAAAAATTCAATGAAGTTCAGTCAAATTGGCCTTCAGCGCCATCTAGCGCAAAGCTAATAATAATCGGACTTCAAGGATGAATCCATCGCTTCAAAAAACCCTTAAATACATATGTATTCTCTAAGAATATTTGTGAAGAACTTAACCTAATTATACATTAAATTGTGTGCAGGGATTTAATTAGGGATATGTTCCTTCTTTGAACTAAAGTCGAAAAACGCCACTCACGTAGTATTACTGATATCAAAAGCTATCACCGAGGCAACAAGTTTGATTTGATCGCTTATGTAAGGAATCGCAGTATTTTAAGACCTGTTTTTAATTAATTTTACCAGCAGCCAGATTCCAACTTTCGCTGTTACTAAAACTCCATCGCCAAAAATGCTAAGTAAATTTTAGCAACTTTTAGCGATTTTCGCGATCCTATCATAAAAAAGAGTGCAATGGTGATAGTCGTTGCGCTGGGTATGCAGTTACAGTTGTATGGCTATACTCAATCCCGACTCTTGCGTCTTCGTTCGCGCACTCTGGGCAACCTGAGCAACCCATGTGTGAGATGCGGTAACCAATCCAATTGGGGCCTTGGGTCACGGAGAAAGAGAGGGAGCTTCGGTGGGGCGTGAAGTCTGCAGCGTCTGTTCACCAGTAGGTGCGGTTGCAAGCGGATGTCTGCTTGGAGCAAGCGGCTCGCTGTACAAACGTGTATTTGGTTGCGAAACCACCCCCGTCCCAGCAGTGGGTTGTGCGCTGGGTTTGGGACTCGCCACGTAAAAACCACTTCCAGTGAAGAAGCAAGGCAAAGCCTGGGATGAGACCCCCCCTTATGATGACGACCACGGCAAACGTTTAAAGGACTACGATACGAGCGTACGTACGAGCGCTGCCCCCGTCATGATATCAAAATCGTGCTTGGCGACTTCAATGCCAGGGTAGGCAAGGAAGGGATCTTTGGAACTACCGTCGGAAAATTATGCTTCCACGACGAAACGTCCGACAACGGATTGAGATGTCTGTGAAGTTGGCATACGGTATGACGCAAAATGGAAAAAAAAGTTGTTCTGAGTAGCCTTCCAATAGTTCTAGAGTTCTTGAAAAGGAAAAAAAAAGTTCTGGATATTTTCACACAAAAAAATTGATTTGAAAATTGGGTATGCCAGATTCACGCAGCATACGACATGTGGCAAAAAGGCAAATAAAAAGTTGTTCTGAGCAGCTTTTTAATAGTTCTAGAGTTCCTGAAAAGGAAAAAAAAGTTCTGCAAAATTACGCCAAAAAAACACTTTTTTCGAAAAAGTCGAAAATGTTAAATTTAAAAAAAAAAATAAATTTAACCTGTTCTGAGTAGCTTTTCAATAGTTCTAGAGTTCCTGAGAAGGAGAAAGAAAGTTCTGCAAAATTACGCCGAAAAAAACACTTTTTTCGAAAAAGTCGAAAAAGTTAAATTTTTGAAAAAAATAAAAAATTTAACCTGTTCTGAGTAGCTTTTCAATAGTTCTAGAGTTCCTGAGAAGGAGAAAGAAAGTTCTGCAAAATTACGCCGAAAAAAACACTTTTTTCGAAAAAGTCGAAAAAGTTAAATTTTTGAAAAAAATAAAAAATTTAACCTGTTCTGAGTAGCTTTTCAATAGTTCTAGAGTTCCTGAGAAGGAGAAAGAAAGTTCTGCAAAATTACGCCGAAAAAAACACTTTTTTCGAAAAAGTCGAAAAAGTTAAATTTTTGAAAAAAATAAAAAATTTAACCTGTTCTGAGTAGCTTTTCAATAGTTCTAGAGTTCCTGAGAAGGAGAAAGAAAGTTCTGCAAAATTACGCCGAAAAAAACACTTTTTTCGAAAAAGTCGAAAAAGTTAAATTTTTGAAAAAAATAAAAAATTTAACCTGTTCTGAGTAGCTTTTCAATAGTTCTAGAGTTCCTGAGAAGGAGAAAGAAAGTTCTGCAAAATTACGCCGAAAAAAACACTTTTTTCGAAAAAGTCGAAAAAGTTAAATTTTTGAAAAAAATAAAAAATTTAACCTGTTCTGAGTAGCTTTTCAATAGTTCTAGAGTTCCTGAGAAGGAGAAAGAAAGTTCTGCAAAATTTCGGAAGATACTTTAAAAGAGAAAATATATACATATGTATGCAATAGCAGCTTTTGAAATTTGGTCGAAAATATTCAAACGTTTTGGGTCAAATAAGCTGACTGCATTCATTTTTAATTTAATTTACTAGTGACTGCAAAGCGTATATTTTCAAATTTAAAGTTCACCCATTATAAAAGAGAAATAGATTTTCATTACAAACTGTTGAGAACACCGTGCGCCAGAAACAAAAAAAAAATCAAAACACAGGAAAGAATGGACTTTGAAATTTTAAAGATATAATTAATTCAAAAAATGATTTAAAAAATTCAGTGCAATGTAGAATAACAATATGGGTAGCAAATGAGAGCGAAAATCCTGTAGAATTCAAAAACAATAAAGTTTTCATAAATTTTATCTTTTTAAGTTAAAAAAAGTTTGCAGGACGAAATTCGATGATGAGGTCGTGCGTATATTAGTCCTCAAACAATTATTTAAAAAAATAATATTGCAAATTTTCAAGCAAAATTAATAACAAAATTTTTAAAGAACATTTTCCATACCCATTCGTCCTTATACACTAAAAAATGTATCCACATGTTTTTTTGTATGATACATTTTTTTATGACGTCGCGGCAACACTGCTTCGAAGATGTTTTTTGCATACGCCAGCGCCAACTACCACTACCCGGCTGCAGCCTTTCGCGGATGCAACACAAACTCAAGTAAGGCTTAAACGCCTGACAGACGGACTTGCTTATGCAGAATAATCTGCTTTTAGAAAAGACCCAATTGATACATAAACGAATTCTTTGGTGTCTGCATATACATATGTACCTACACACAAGCATGAAAAGGGTACGTTTATATAATATATGTATGTATATGTGTGTATGCACATATGTTTCAA
The DNA here is from genome assembly GCF_001687245.7 of Rhagoletis zephyria. NCBI lineage: Eukaryota > Metazoa > Arthropoda > Insecta > Diptera > Tephritidae > Rhagoletis > Rhagoletis zephyria. The sequence goes on along the minus strand of NW_016165879.1, from coordinate 12,885 downwards.
CAGTCTTATGCATCCTTAGATGCATGCTTGTTTCCTTGGCGCGTGCCAAATATTGCTACATACGTTATGGATTCACAGGCAGTTAAAATTTAAAACATTGCATGATCTTGCATTTGCATTTGCAAATGCGAATAAAATGGAAATCCAAGGCACAATATCAGGACATAAAATTTGCAAATGCGAATAAAATGGAAATCCAAGGCACAATATCAGGACATTTTTTCTTTCTCCTTCTCAGGAACTCTAGAACTATTGAAAAGCTACTCAGAACAG
>NW_016165879.1:0-12587 GCF_001687245.7 Rhagoletis zephyria | reverse complement strand
TTTTCCTTTTCAGGAACTCTAGAACTATTAAAAAGCTGCTCAGAACAACTTTTTATTTGCCTTTTTGCCACATGTCGTATGCTGCGTGAATCTGGCATACCCAATTTTCAAATCAATTTTTTTTTGTGAAAATATCCAGAACTTTTTTTCCCCTTTTCAAGAACTCTAGAACTATTGGAAGGCTACTCAGAACAACTAACTTTTTTTTTCGTTTTGCGTCATACCGTATGCCAACTTCCCAGACATCGGATTGAGGCTCATCGACTTCGCCGGGGCCGGAAACATGGTATTATGCAGTACTAGGTTCAAGCATAAAAAGATCCATCAAGCTACGTGGCTGTCTCCGGATCGAAAACCGAGAAACCCAATCGATCATGTTGTGATAGACGGAAGGCACGCTTCCAGTGTTTTAGAGGTACGCACACTCCGAGGAACCACTATTTTGTTGCAGCCAAGATACGCAGCCGCCTCTGTGCAGCAAAAAATGTACGCCCAAATATGCAAGCAAAGCTTAACGTCGAAAAACTGCAATCGCAACAGACAGCCAGCGCTTTCGCTACTCAACTCTCACACCTGCTCTCAGAGAGCACTCTTCACCAAACCGACATTAGCGAGCAGTGGAACCACATTTTCNACACCTGCTCTCAGAGAGCACTCTTCACCAAACCGACATTAGCGAGCAGTTGAACCACATTTCCCGCTCACTAAGTACCGCCTCCGAAGAAGTAGTAGTAGTAGTAGTAGTAAATATTTTCTTTTATTGAGAATTTGTATGCTACAATTTTACAATACTTATAACTATTGTGCAATTTCCGGAACGGAGTGTTAATTCCAAAACAATTTTTTTTTGTAAATTTGAGTTAAAGAAAAGTAAAAATAAAAATTGAGAAAATAATAATAATAATAATAATAAAAGAAAAGAAAATACGACTGTGACAATAAAACTGTTGTGAGTCGGGAAAATAGTTACGATGCTTGTATACTAAATTTTAGTGGAGAATACTGTTACACATTTGAACTTATATCACTTTACAAGAATTCATTTAATATAAGTTCTTTATACTTAAGACTGTCTGACAGATATTTGTACAATATGAAGTAATTGGAGTCATTTAAAATGCCGAATACTTTTGCCATATCCAAATCCTTCTCACCAAAGTAATGTACGCGTATATTTTTATAAATAGGGCAAACGCCAATAAAATGGTATGTGTTATCAGTCGCTTCAAGTTACAAGTTGGACAAATATCAGAGGCAGTATTGTTGAAAGCCCTAGCATTAAGGTTCAAGAGACCCCCTCAGGCGCGGAAAATCAAACTCTTAGCGTAAGTAGGGATGTTGCTGTTAAAATATTTGGCAGTGGCAAGATCAAGGTGTGGATAGATATCACGCATTGTCGAAGTTTGGGCCCTAGACAGATGCGATGCGAATTCGAGTAAGCTTTTCTAGCAGTGTCGGTATATAAGCTTTAGTAGAAGCTGGAGCTGGAGTCCGTGAGCAGAGTCACGCCTGCACTGCGGGAGACGCTTTGCCAGTTTTCAACCCAATAGCAGTTAGAGTGCACAGTTTCTACAGCGAGTATACGCGGCAATCTGTGCGCCGGAAGGCTGAGACACCGCAATATAAATAACATGTGCGCCCGCAGGGTGTGTAAATATTGTGGCATCAGTCCAGTTTCAAGATAGATCATGTAATAGGGCGTGTAAGCAGGTAAAAATAACAAATTTTTTACAAAAAATCGTAATTGTTCCTCAACGGAGTCATTTCTATTTACACTCCAAACTTGTGCACCGTAGAACATGATCCTTGAACCTTGAGGCAGCGTCAAAGATTTTAAGTTTTTTCGAAACACAAATACGAGGACTATTTACATATTTTAACCACGTAGAGTTAATAGCTTTATTTTAGTCAAGAAGTTTCAACTCCAAGTGTTTGTTGTATGCGAGTTTGTAATTTAAAAGAACTCCTAAATACTTATAATCATTGACGACTTCGATAACTTCATCTCCATAAAACCACTTCTGCCCTGCAGGTAACCTGCTCCCTTGCCTGAAAACCATAACCTTTGATTTCGCCAGGTTAACATTCAGTCCCCACTGTGTGCTATAACTGCGCATAAAATCGATCATCGTTTGTAGTTCCGTAGGTGAGTCAGCCAGTAACACTAGATCATCAGCATACATTAAGACCGCCGAAGAAGTAGTTGGATTTCGGCGAGCCCGTAAGAACAACTGGTGGAGTGTCAGGAAGCTGCAGAGAAAAAAGATGCCGCCTAGAGGGCCACGCTGGGATCGGGCGCAACTCGCGCTATGTGGGACCGCTATAGGGATCTGAAGAAGGAAGCGAGACGTATTTGCCGCAATAACAAGAGAGAGGCCGAAATATGTGAGTGCGAAGAGCTTGAAATGCTGGCCGACAGGAAGAATGCCCGAAAATTTTACCAGAAAATTAGGCGACTTACGGAAGGTTTCAAGACCGGGGCGTACTCCTGTCAGAACAATAATGGCGACGTAGTAACAAATGTCCATCGCGTACTTAAATTATGGGGGCAACACTTTTCCGCCCTATTAAATGGTAGCAGCACGGAAAGTTGTGGAGAAGAAGAAACCGACCCCGCAGTCGATGATGACGGACTCGACGTTCCACAACCTGACTATGACGAAGTACGTGTAGCAATAACGCGGCTGAAAAACAACAAAGCTCCTGGAGCTGACAGTCTGCCAGCTGAGCAATTCAAGTACGGCGGCGAGGAGTTGATAAGGTGCATGCATAATGTGACCAACTATTTCATAGCTCAAAGAAGTACAGGCTAGGTTGGATTAAGTTAACGCCGCGAGTTGATTATGAAATTTCGAATCCGGCTAATTTCGATCCCTGAGAGCTCAGTGTTTGTTCAGAATTGCGAGCAAAAGTGCTTCCATCTTAGTCTCGCGAAAGTTGGACAGTCTAAAAGAAAGTGTGGAGATTCACTTCATCTTCCACTTGACAGCTGACACAAAATGATCAGTCGAAATTCTTAGTCTCACCGCATGAATACCAACTGCATAATGGCCTGTCAGAACGCCCATCACTTGCCCTTGAGAGGTAACGTGTTTTAAAGTGTCCTATAAGAACATTTGCTGTAGCAGAGAAATGTTTTCTTTCCGGTTTAACTTAGCCTAATAGAAGCTCGTGCTGCGACAATTCTGTCTGCAATATCCTCAGGCGCTGAGATCAACATATTTTTGTTAAGCGCCAGTGTAGGTTCCTAATGCTCCGCTAATTCCTGTTTTACAAGTGTAGTCTTCTCTAGTGAGTACCACCAGACAGGGGCTCCTTGAAACAACATAGGCTGAATCTGGTTTTCTAAAGCTAATGAATTAATTTCGGCGATAGATCCCACCTTTTACCGATAGCTCCCCTACAGAAGTACAAAGTAACCGACACCTTTCCTACCCTTCCCTCAATACTAGAATTCTACGGAATTTTTAATGGTTTGAACAAATTTATCGCCCAGGCCATGTGACGAACATCCAGAAGATCGGAGAAGTACAAAATATCGGAAATAAGTACATTTGACTGTACTTCGAAGTACGAAGTACAAGAGCGAAAAAAGAAGTACTGTACTTCCGAAAGAAGTACGGTTGGTCACATTATGCATGCAGCAACTCTTATGCAGAATATGGTCAGATGAACGCATGCCCGACGACTGGAATTTAAGGGTGCTCTGCCCAATCCACAAGAAAGGTGACCCCGCCATTCGCGCCAACTACCGCGGTATCAGCCTTCTAAGCATAGGTTACAAGGTCTTATCGAGCGTATTGAGCTGATTGGGCCTTATGAGTGTGGCTTTAGACCTGGCAAATCCACCATAGACGCGGTATTCACAATACGCCAAATCTTGGAAAAGACCCGCGAGAAAAGGATCGACACTCACTTTCGACAGCACTAAAGGGAGTTTCCTATACGCCGCTATGTCTGAATTTGGCATCCCCGCTAAACTGATACGGCTGTGCAAAATGACGTTGTGTAATAACACCAGCTCCGTCAGAACTTGGAAAGACCTCTCGGAGCCGTTCGCTACAAAACGGGGTTCAAGACAGGGCGACTCCCTTTCATGTGACTTCTTTAATTTGATGTTGGAGAATATAATATGAGCTGCAGAACTGAACCACTCAGGAACAATTTACTACAAGAGCGTGCAATTGCTGGCTTATGCCGATGGCATCACATCATCGGTAACAAAAAGCGCGTAGTCTGTTCTGCCTTTCCAAGTTGGATAAGGAAGCAAAGCGAATGTGTCTGATGGTAATCGAGGACAAGACGAAGTATCTCCTGTCATCAAAGAAACTGTCAGCACATTCGCGTGCACGTCCCTGTTGATAGTTGTAATTTCGAGAAAGTATAGAATTTCGTTTATTTGGGAACCAGCATTAATACCGATAGTAATGTCAGCATGGAAATCCAGCGCAGAATCACTCTTGCCAAGAAGTGCTACTTTGGACTGAGTAGACAATTCAGTAGTAAAGTCCCCTCTCGGCGTACGAAAACCACACTCTATAAGTCACTCATCATGCTCGTGCTGGTATGTGGCGCAGAAGCATGGACAATGGCAATATCCGATGAGGCGGCTCTTGGAGTATTCGAGAGAAAGATTTTGCGGAAGATTTACGGGCCTTTACGCGTTGGCGACGGCGAGTACCGCAGACGATGTAACGAGCTTTACTACGACATGGACATAGTGAAGCGGCTCCGCTGGCTTGACCATGTCGTTCGAATGGACACCGACGCTCCAGCTTTAAAAGTATTCAACTCGGAATCCGCTGGTGGTAGCAGAGGAAGAGGGAGGCCCCACTGCGATGGAAAGATCAGGTGGAGAAGGACTTGGCGTCACTTGGCGTTTCCAATTGGCGTCAGTTGGCACAGAGGAGAAACGACTGGCATGCTTTGCTGAGCTCGTCCAAACTTGCTTAAGCGGTTACAGCGCCAAAAAAGAAGAAGAATCTTAAAAGTGCATCTTTAAAAACCTCCATTTTTGATTTATTTTTGGGCAGATTTTAGCGATGAACAAAGTGAACCGGATAAAGTGAGTGAAATGTTTTAGCAGCTCATGTATGTAGCTAAAATTCCAGCGTATTTTGTCTCACTTAAAATCCGATTTTTCGCTTAGACTAGTTAAAAATTGGTGACTAGAAATATTTGCTGCTAAATAATTTATCAACAAGTCACATCCAATTTTCATCTTGTTGGTCGGTTAAACTACTCAACTTTATAAAAAAAAAAAAACTTTGTAGTCAAAAGGGAAAATAGAAAACTGCAACAGAAAAGTGACAGAATAACCAAAATGTATGCTTGACCAATATTTTGAAGAGCTTTATTGAAAAAAGAAAAATTTAGATGTTGTCTTACATCAATTAATATATTGAAATTCCTTAATTAAAAAAATATGTCTGGGTGTTGTCTGGTAGATATGCCTTGAGCAGGGATTCCTATCATACTGTTTTCATAAAACACTTAACACTTATCTTTCACTTAACTCTCCCCCAATATTATATATAATAAAAATGATAATGCTGCTTTAGGACACATTTAAAGCTCAAACAGTCAACGACGTAACGTAGGCACGATCTACCTTATGGGATTCGCGTGTAAGCGAAAACTCACCACCGCATGGCGGTGACGTTGCCGTTGCTTCTATCTCTCTCAATCAACAGTAAGTTTGATATGCTGCTACGTACGTCAACCTACGTTTACGCTACGTCGTTGACTAACTGCGATTTTACTTAAAAGTCTTGCCCACTTACCGATGGTAACTTTCTGAAAGGGATACGGACTTTCTTGCTTTTTTGCGAAGGCTGCTCCTTGATCTTATTTGCGAATATAACTTATTTATTAAAATTTTACAAAATGTTAAACTTTGCCACATAAGCGTAAAGTTAATTTTTCATTTGTAAATAACTAAGTCACGCAAATAAATATTGATTAGTGGTATTATTTGCAAATAAGCGCAAGATATTGCTATTAGGTTTATGTTCCTTTTCGATTGTCATCACATTGCTCTCTTTTAAACAAGGCGTTGGCAATTTTAGCTGTATTTTGTTTTTTGNACCGATGGTAACTTTCTGAAAGGGATACGGACTTTCTTGCTTTTTTGCGAAGGCTGCTCCTTGATCTTATTTGCGAATATTACTTATTTATTAAAATTTTACAAAATGTTAAACTTTGCCACATAAGCGTAAAGTTAATTTTTCATTTGTAAATAACTAAGTCACGCAAATAAATATTGATTAGTGGTATTATTTGCAAATAAGCGCAAGATATTGCTATTAGGTTTATGTTCCTTTTCGATTGTCATCACATTGCTCTCTTTTAAACAAGGCGTTGGCAATTTTAGCTGTATTTTGTTTTTTGATGGTCATGTGATTAACTTTTTATAATCAGGCATTATTAAAAAAAAAAAAAGGTTTCACCGTCATATATACAGTATTTTATTTTTTTTTTTTATTTGCAAATAGCTAAAGTATAAACGTAGTATTTATTTTCATTGTTTATCACCATTGAAACGGAAGCAAATCTTGACAGCTGCTGTTGCTGCGCAGCGACACTTGCGGCCGGATAAGGTATTAAAATTTTGGCTAGGCAATTTTGAGCGACAGGGAGGACAGAATCGAAACTTTTGGAGATCGCCAAAAATTCGGATGAAATTTTAGCTTTAGCATTTTAGCATTTTAGTGATAGCGAAAGNAGGTATTAAAATTTTGGCTAGGCAATTTTGAGCGACAGGGAGGACAGAATGGAAACTTTTGGAGATCGCCAAAAATTCGGATGAAATTTTAGCTTTAGCATTTTAGCATTTTAGTGATAGCGAAAATGGAATCCGGNTATCTCTCTCAATCAACAGTAAGTTTGATATGCTGCTACGTACGTCAACCTACGTTTACGCTACGTCGTTGACTAACTGCGATTTTACTTAAAAGTCTTGCCCACTTACCGATGGTAACTTTCTGAAAGGGATACGGACTTTCTTGCTTTTTTGCGAAGGCTGCTCCTTGATCTTATTTGCGAATATAACTTATTTATTAAAATTTTACAAAATGTTAAACTTTGCCACATAAGCGTAAAGTTAATTTTTCATTTGTAAATAACTAAGTCACGCAAATAAATATTGATTAGTGGTATTATTTGCAAATAAGCGCAAGATATTGCTATTAGGTTTATGTTCCTTTTCGATTGTCATCACATTGCTCTCTTTTAAACAAGGCGTTGGCAATTTTAGCTGTATTTTGTTTTTTGATGGTCATGTGATTAACTTTTTATAATCAGGCATTATCAAAAAAAAAAAGTTTTCACCGTCATATATACAGTATTTTATTTTATTTTTTATTTGCAAATAGCTAAAGTATAAACGTAGTATTTATTTTCATTGTTTATCACCATTGAAACGGAAGCAAATCTTGACAGCTGCTGTTGCTGCGCAGCGACACTTGCGGCCGGATAAGGTATTAAAATTTTGGCTAGGCAATTTTGAGCGACAGGGAGGACAGAATGGAAACTTTTGGAGATCGCCAAAAATTCGGATGAAATTTTAGCTTTAGCATTTTAGCATTTTAGTGATAGCGAAAATGGAATCCGGCTGCAGGTTCCGCTAAAGTATTGTCGATATGTATATAAACACTAAATTGCTGATATGCATTTTGATCTTTTGTAGAACAAGGCCGCTATATTTACATTGTACCAATTAAATTTACTCAAAATGTAAAGCTCTTTTCTGCACTGTTCAATAAAGATAATTACACAATATGATAGAAAATATTTTTTGAGTTGAATAACTAAAGTACAAACCTGCTTTTGTTATGTGATTTGATGAAACATCCACGTTTTCAACTGAGTTATTGAAAGTCCAAATAAATTCAACATCGGAAGGGTTTGCATCAACGGTACATCTTATATTCACATTTTCGCTTTTCGCTACTCCAAATATTTTTGTTTGGTTTGACATACATACTGGAGCGTCTAAAAAAAAGATCAAGTGCATTTAAAATTGATAATATTAAAGTACTTGTAATTACATATAGAATGTGGATTCATGAGGTATATATATATTTAANAAAAAGATCAAGTGCATTTAAAATTGATAATATTAAAGTACTTGTAATTATATATAGAATGTGGATTCATGAGGTATATATATATTTTAAAAAAAAAATCAACAAAAAATTGGTTAATATTACCACTTTCAAACTTTGAAAAGAATTAACGTGAGTTTTTATTTCAACAGTGTTATTGAGCTTTGTACAATGATCGCCTTTTATATAAGCAATGCCATTGTGGATATTTTCAACAGGGATTTTGGTGATATTAAACTCTCTCATGTTTGTTTGGTAATTTTTTTTAATACGTTTACGTTCCGCACTTCACAGATATCTTATAACCTTCTTACACACATGTTTGGCCTAAGGCTTGTAGTATGTTTCCATCCTTGTTGCACCTCTTGGTTCTTAGTAAGAGTCCTTTTAAGAAAACTGGCGCTTAGCGCATTCTCGCCTAATCGCCGCTGTAGCCCAATGCACTATGGCCGATTTTCAATATTGGCGGCAAAAGGTCAACTTTTCAACTAAGGATTTTTAAAAATTTTGCGATGATATTCAATTCCCGATATACTGATAAGAAAGAATATACAAAATTATAATATTCGGCAACCCTGTTATGTGCAACATCACATAGGCGACCTATAACATAAGCAACACAGCCGCTAAACAGGGATTCAGTACAGAGCTGTGGTAGCGGCTGAACAGCTACAGCTGAAGGTAGTGATTGCCTGTGAGTAGGCCAATAACACAACAATATATCGCCACTCAGAAGTGGTGAACATTAAGACCGGCTTCGATGACCGCTCACCATACCATTATGTGAAGCCGCGTTCGGACGACACCCGCTCGCCCGCCGACAGCAGAAGAACGTTAACCGCAACACCAGAGCGCCACTCACCGCCGTCAGCAGAGCGACGTCAACAGCACCAACCAGAGAGTCTCTCACCGGCGTTAGTAGAGCGGCACTCACCAGCGCGACGAGAGCGTTACTCTCCGGCGTCATCAGAGCGTACCCTCCGGCGTCACAAGGGCGCTGCCCACAAGCTTCAGTAGAGCGTCGCCACTAGCGTCTGCAGAACGCCGTCCACCAGCGGCACGCCCGTCCGGACTGCGCCAGAGCAAAAACAAAGTCTTGCCACCATGGCATAACGGGTCGATAACGTGACACGGGAGCCGTTACCCAACCGTTGAAAGTGTCACAACCAATAAACCAGTTGAAAATTTTGTTATATGTTCCTTCTAGTAATTAAGGGAAATATTAAATATAGTACGAAGCCACAATATTATTGTTACGGACCCTATCATGGCGAGTATACCCAGCGTTTTAGAAGAAGCACCGGGATGAGAAAAACGGTTCGTTAAAATTGGCGATAGCGCAGGGACTATCGGTAGATCCTACACGAGCAAAACCAACTTTTTTCACAAAGATATCGGGTGAAATGAGCTAGTCAACACAACATGGCTGGACAATATATATTATATATAGATTGGCGCTGACACATATGTTAGTGTTTGGCCGAGCTTATCCTCCGACTTGTGGCGTGCGCCTTGATGTTGTCACACAGAGCGGAGGGACCCACTGTTATACGCCGACTCCGAACGACGATTGTATTTCAATGAGTAGCTGTTTTTCATGGCAGAAATACACTCGGAGGTTTTGCCATCGCCTGCCGAGGGACGACCGCTGTTAAGAAAAAACCTTTTTCTATATTTTTTGTGATGTTGCTTTGACCAGGGCTTGAACCCAGGTGCTGATGTGTGAAAACGCGCACTGCTTAGCACTACACCACAGCGGCCGACAATATACCCCAGGAAAAAATAGTGTCCATTGCACAGGAATTGGGGATCGAACATGCGGGTACGGCTCGAAAAATACGGAAGCGTATAACGGCTCTGGCGGCTAAGGCGCACACTCACCGGAGATCCACGTTAAATTTCTGTTAGTGGAAATCACCAACAAAGACAGTGAGGCCACCTCGGATGACGAGGATGAGCATGAGATAGAGATACCACCGGATGAAGGTGAGGGGAGCACGAAAATTTATACAGAACCCTCCACGCAGAGCCCGTTGGCGGTACCACCACTCCAGCACCCGCCAACAACAATCAAGGGGTACGGAACATCCTGAAAACCACGCGCCGACCCATACATTTGCACCTATCATCGACTAGGTAAGAAAGTGGTCAGTAAAATACGACCGTAGACGAAACCCGCTAACTTTTGTGGAGCGATTTGAGGAGTAGGCCGGGGTGTATGCCTTGAAAAACCATGCCTGAGGCAGCACCCACGGGAGTAGTATAAGGAGTACGTGTTCGCGAGACAAAACCTGATTCGTCCTGCCGGGTACAGCAGCGAACAGCATTTTGAAAGGATCTTCCGAAACAGCCACCCCGACTACTTGCCATTAGAGCTGTAAAAGTAAAGAAAATTTGAATATCCGTATGTATTCGTTACTAATCCAATCAACACCCGTATCTTTCGTATCGTTACTTTACTCGTTACTTTTCATACAAGCACTTGCACCTCACACGAATAATCGCAATGAATCTTGCAGTATAAGGACATGTTCGTTCGTATATATGCATGCATGTATATATACACGTAACACACTCCAGTATCGATACGAACAACAGTTTCGCTCACGCACAATATGTACGTTGTGTTGTATGTATTGATTTACGTTAATGATGCATATACGGAAAATGCGACTAAAGAGATCATTCGGCGTAGGGCTTCAAGGCGCGTTGAGCCCACCAAACTCAGCGCCGAAACACCAATAACTATGCTTCAGGAACACGGTCGGCTATACGCCCTAGTCCACTCGGGTGAAGAGTCGGCCGAAGCCGTCATCGATACCGGCGCCTCAAAGAGATTCATATCAACCGGCTTAGCGGAATATATTGTGGCCTCAAAGAGTGGAGAGAGGATTACGGTAGCCCTCGAGATACATAAGGCCATAAGATTTTCGATGCCGTGAGGACCGAGGCACAGTACCTTGGACAATCGGCACACCACACAGCATTGTACGTCAATCCAGGCGCAATAGATGACATCACCCTCGGGTTAGACACGTCGGGGAGCATGGGGGCTATCGTGCGGTGGCCATAATACCGTACTGACGGAACCGCCTGCACAGAATGTGCCGACACCACGCGTCGCCTCGCAAAGTACACGGAGTAAGTAATAAAACCCCACCGAGGGCGGCCAAGAGAAAGCACGGAAGAGGGTAAGATCCAGGAGCGAGACGAACAACAGGGTCGACCTGTTTCCTTCCTGGCGGAAGAACTGCAGAAGTTTGAAACAATGAGCGGAGTGACATGGTCATACAATTGTCATGACCGAAGGAATCGGTACTTCTCGCGTAACCAGCGATGCAAGCCATCATTAACGCATAAATCAACCAGAGATCTCTCCAGGGGTTGTATCGAGCCCTCCTGTAGCCCTCATCGCGCACCAATCGTGTTGGCCCAGAAGAAGAATGTTAAGTGGAGGCTGTGCGTGGATTATCGACAACTAGATTCCCGAACAGTTCCTGACGCATACCCACTACCTAGAATAAAACACATTCCGGACAAGTTACGAAGACCAAAGTATATCAGTTGCCTGGACCTCAAGAATGGCAGATACCCCTGGAACCAAACAGCCTTTACCGTGCCGGGCACGGACTATTTCAATGGCGCATCATGCCGTTTGGATTGCACACCGCACCCGCGACATTTCAGAGTGCACTCGAAAAGGGGCTGGATTTTGTTACTGTGAGTTTTCAAGTGTACACTGAAAATTATGTACACTCTTAATTTTGGCATTCAGGAAGTGCAAGAATGAGTTTTAGCTGTCAAAATTGTTTACATTTCCCCATTTAAGGATTCAGAAAGTGTGAGAATGAGCTTAAACTGTCAAAATTGTGTACACTTCTCTTCCGGAAAGCTCACAGAAATTTATTCGGTGAGATTTTGGTTGCGAGTTTTGCACTCGGTGTACACTACTTTTCTCACGGTTACAGAACCCAGCCCCAGGTCATCGGCAAAGAAATGGAGCCCCACGCCTCGCTTACCTCGAAAACATAACTGTTAGTAGGCTCCCCCCTTCGAGGAGCACGTGAAAAACCTCCGAATCAATCCCGAGAAGTACGACATCTTCAAGAAGGAACTCCGATACTTGGGTCCCGTGGTCAGCGACATCCACACCGACCCCGAGAAGGTAGCCGCCATCCAGGAAGTAAAGCCGCCGCCCAAAGAGGAGGAAGTACCGCCGCCAAGAGGAATACCGTCCTCGGGATAGCTTCCTGTTACCGCCGCTTCGTGGCCGATTACGGCACGCAAAGCCAACCACTTACTGCTCTCTTGAAAAGGGTAAACAATGGAAATGGGGATAAAGATAAAGATAAAGATAAAGATAAAGATAAAGATAAAGATAAAGATAAAGATAAAGATAAAGATAAAGATAAAGATACAGATAAAGATAAAATAGATCAGATACAGATACAGATACAGATACAGATACAGATACAGATAAAG
>NW_016165877.1:23138-26028 GCF_001687245.7 Rhagoletis zephyria | reverse complement strand
GCTGTCGCAGCACGTTGCATTGTTTGCCACACGTTGGTTGGTTTGTCTTCTTTTTTGGTAACTCTTGTTGTTGTAGTTTGCAACACGCAAGTGCTTAACAGGCAGCAAGACTGACTGACTGACTGACTGACTGACTGACTGACTGACTGACAGAGTGGTGAATTGAGTGGCCGTTAGCTGCCCTTTTGGCGCTTAGTGCAATCACTGTTGCATTGATTTTGTTGTTGTTGTTGCCTATGTTTGTAGTGCGCGCGACACAACATCAACAGCAACATGCGCACATGCAACACCGATTCGCAGCAATCAGCAACAACTCTGTGGCAGTGCCAGCAACATCTCACAACATTTCAAAGCATTTTCAACTTTAACTAACAATCTGCCAAGCAGACGGTGTCATGTTGCTTGCAACATCCAACAACAAGTTGATTTTCACATGTGAGCTGACGATAGTCTCACCGCTTGGCTGCTGTTGCTACAATTGTGGCGCTGCCGTTTACAAGATGCTCATACAAACATACACTTTCTTATACTTAATTTTGAGCTCCACCTGAAAAGTTCAGATTTGTGGTGATATGTTCGACAGCTTTTGGGTTTTTAAGTGGGTGATATTTCAAGCAAAAACTTTAATTCATCAACCAATTTCTGCAACAAGCTTTACGTAGAGTGCATCTCACGCCACATTTGAAAATGGTGAGAACTTTCAGTTACACTAACATAACAAAACAAAACATAACAAAACAAAACATAACAAAAAAGAACATAACATAGTATAGCATACCAAAACATAATATACCGTAACATAACATATGACATTCTTCAGTTTTATCTTTTTCAATGTCTCTATCACATTCTCTATCTCTATCTTTGGTTGCGTCGTTTTTTTTATCTATATGTCTATCTTTTAATTTTTATATTTATCAGTTTCTTTATCTTTGTCCTGATCTTTATCTCCATCCTTTTCTTCGCATACATATTAACTCCGGTCTTTGTCATTACATTAAGTATGTATTTAAATTCACCTTCCTGTTTGTCTTTCGTTTTTAGGTTTCTTTATTTTTATTTTATTCTCTGCCTTTATCTCTTTCTTCTTCTACGTGCTCTACATTGCTTGCTTCCTTGTAAGAATATTAATCTACTTAAATCTTATTGAGCTCATTTCAATTATGTACGTATGTCCTTTCAAGCGGTTAGTCAAAGAGCCTTGCCTGTCTAAAGACTCCTACCATTCCCCAATACCTACTGCATTCTCATTTTGGTGTTTCGATTTGGCGCCAGTTAGGAAGGAGAAGGAATAACTTTTACCGAATGTCTTACGCGGCTACAAAGCCCATGAAGAAAACAAATCACAAATCTCGCGGAGGACCAACTAAGTCCACAAAATGATTCTGACCCTCTTATCAGTAAAGTTGAGCATTTTCTTACCAGTTCACGGAAAATATCGTTCCTTTCGATTATGAAGTGTACTGGCACCCAGCGAATGTTGTTTGTATTTCTCGCAGGATAGAATAGACTGAACTGTTGTGGCTATATAGGACAGCGCTTGCCTGCATCGCACAGTGAATAGGAGTACCCAGAAGAGAGGTGTCCTCTCACTCTTTCTCTGGGTTATGATTACGAACGATCTACTAAAGAGCTGAAGAAACCCGTCTGACGGGTAATTGTCTACGCAGACGATGTTGCACTTAGGGTTAAGGGTTAACAACTGGATACACTTTATGAGCTGATTCAACGGTATCTTAACATGGATACCAACTGGACGGCCAAAATTAGCCCAGCCGTTAATCCCAATAAGGCAGAACTGGTCTTATTCAATACAAATTATAAAATACCTGACGCTGTTTGGTGTCGTTTAGAATGTGCTATCAAAAATTAGTGTCACATAACCTAGATCCTTATCGGAAATATTGGCTGAACAGTGTTTGGAATCTTCTTCTGTCCCGCGTGGATTTTCTTATAGTTTATAAATTTTTCTTCTCTCACTAGAGTGTGAGAAATTGGCAGATCCAGCACTTAAGTCGTCTCTTTTGTGGTGGTAAGACTGGTGTCGATGTGAGAGCGCCCAGTATCATAGTTCACTATTCACTCAGAGTATCATTCCAACGCATTGTAATTCACACCCCTTAACTTGGGAACGAATTTGTGTACCAGGTTTAATAGAAAGGATCCTTTTTGGGCTGCTTTTGCTTGTCTTTTGTTAGCTTTTTTCTTGTTTTAAACCGAAGGACTTTTAGGGTAGAACTAATACCTGCCACAGCCAGTTTAACTACATTTTTTCAAGAAGAAATCAAAAGCCTACTACAGGGCTCAATGGAAGCACACATCCTTGTCCTTTTCTGCCTTAAGTTAGGCCCCACAAGTTTAGAGCCCTAATCATGGCTACTGACATGATCTAATGTTTGTATACATTTTTATGGCCACAGTTTAATTGTTCAGTGAAGCTCATATTTAACTTAAGACGCTTTTTTGTTTGGATTAAGAACTTGTGTCTAGTGGCACTCGCATAGAGCCAAATATAATACATAATTCGATTACTGCTGACGACATTGCCATCAAATCTGATGTTTATATGAACACAAGCAGCAAACTCTACCAACAACTACCATGCTCAATTCAAGCATTACAATAACAATAATATCATAAATGTTTGTTGCCCATAAAATTTTGGATTTGTACATGATCTCCTACTGAGCTTTCGGTATTATACGAGTAGGTCATAAAAAATGAAGAAAAGCTGCAGAAAAAAGCAAAGATTTTGGAATTGCTAAAATACAAATATGCGAGTATGGCTAATCTTAACGAATTTAGTGAAGTAACAGATGTGCCAGTAGTAAGAAAATGTAGCTAAGCACTTAATCCCAAAGAAATGGGTGTATATGTATAGATGTGTACA
>NW_016165877.1:0-10139 GCF_001687245.7 Rhagoletis zephyria | reverse complement strand
AATCTTTAAATTTAGGGGCGGACATTAGCAACTTTTTTTTTCGACCCAGTCTAGTGTATATGTATAGATGTGTATAAACATAGGTATGTTAGTTCGTTTATTAAAGTGTTGGCCAGTGGACTAGCGAACTTGGCAATTGCTCGACCAGCGTCAGCTGTTTTCTATGCTCGCTGGCTGCTGGTTTGGTTGTCTGCTGCTTACAAGGTGTAAATTTACTATTTCTCATAAAGTCATTTGTGAAAAAATCCGAAATGTGCTTGCCACACGCGATTCAGGAAGCATTGCTGCTTGTGTACATGAGCACGCAGTGTGTGTGCGCGCTGGCAGTTAAAGAAAAAAAAATAAGATCTCTATATGTGTGGAAGCATGTGCCTTCATAGCTATTCAACAGCTCGAAATCTACACATTTTCTTCGCCATATTGGCTGTATGACTTGGTTTCAAGGACTCAATAAGGCTACTACATAGTTTGCACTGGAACACGTTCATTTTTTATCTTCCTGCTTTTTGTGTGTGAGCATATGTATGGAAACGTACATGTGTAGTATGTGTGTATGCGTCTTCGAAGAGATGTACTAAATTAAGCGTAGCTTCTATAATCCAAAGCCAAATGACAGGAAGTTATTTGCGCAATGAGCGTATTTCTTCCTTCTTATTTGTTTCTTCTTCCTCTTTTTGCGTTTCCAAAAAGTCTTCAACAATTTACGATGTGAAAAATAAGTACATATGAGTGTGTGTTTCTTTTTGTGCGTGTAATCTTTTCGCATACGGAATTTCATCTATTGATGAAGAGGAAGGAGGAAAATCGTTAAATAATGAAATCTTAACACTTATTGATGAAGTTTAACAATTTAAACGGGACTTGAATGCCGAGACACCGAATCTTTATGAGGAAAATCTAGTCATTGTAATTAGTATGGCCTCTCACGTGCACTAGCAGGAATTAGAACACAAATCTATAGGTCTCTGTACAAATCCCTTAATACAACACCAATGTCATTCGAGGATCATCTACTCTAGAATAAGATACTCCATTCTAAGATAAAAAGGAATATTTTTTCAAAAATTACTATGACAGGATATGCTCCACACCCTCTTGCCTAAATTTTAAATGAAAGCTTTGGCTTTAGTTTGAAAACCCACCAGCACCAATATACATATGTAGTTCCATTATTATTATAAGTAAGAAGCATCTGCAGATTGAACTGTACGGCGTTGCAAGCGGTAGACTGATGAACCATGCATCAGAAACTGCGTCAAATAAAAGCTAATTTCAAAATGCTTTCGATTCATATTGGGAATATGGATTTATCATCGTGGTTTTCGCTTGTTTGGTGATGTCAAGCATCGTTAAGAACAAAGTGAAACGGAAGCAAAGTTTCTAACCTAAGTTGAAGTCATTTGGAGGAATCCATTAATCACCTTAGTTCTTTTTATTTTATATCACTTGAGCATATGCTTAAAAAAACCGTTCTATGAATATGAAAAATCTGGAAAAAGCGTTTGTAGCATTCTTAATTTTTTTCTAATGGTCCAAATTGTTTCAAAGTCAAGCGTGAATTATTTAACAGTTGGGTCACATACACTTATAATGGCCAACATTATTCTCTATGACCTTTTACTGTCTTTCGTTCAGGTAGTTTCGAAATTCGATCGTATAAAACTTCTGTGGTTTATCGACGAAAAACTTGACAAAGTGATTTTCAGCGACTTTCGGTCTGCCAACAAATGAAAGTCAGGCGACGCAAGGTTCAGGTTTTGCGATGGATGCATTAAAACTCGCAGTTGAAGAGATGAGGAGGAGATGGATTGAGCAGTATCTCTGCCACTGTCCCCCCCTGGCCAACACACAGTAGATGACCAATTTGTGCACAGCAGAGGACCGAGCTGATCATGTCGTCACTTGCAGCAGTTCATAATGAATTCATAATTGAATAACTCTTGCCAACAGGTGCTACTTTGCACTCGATAAGCAATTGAAAAGCAGAGTCCTCTTTCGACGAACAAAAATCACGCTCTACAAATCTCTTATCATGCCCGTCTTTTGTATGGCGAAGAAACTTGGACGATGTCGAACAAAGATGAGAGGGCTTTGGGGACTTTCGAGAGAACTATTCTAAGAGACGAACTGTATGAGCTTTTTAACGACATGTACTTTGTTAAGCGCATAAAAATACTGAAATTTCGCTATCTCGGACATGTTTTACGCATGGATGACGACGCTCCGGTGAAAGGATCCTGCGACTCCGCGGACAACGAAACCAAGGGCGTCCGCGAACGCAATGGAAGAACCAAGTACAGGAGGACCGGTCTGCGCTCGGGACCAACCAACTGGCGCAAATTGGCACAGGAGAGAAGCAATTGTAGAAGCTTTTTGGTCTCAGCTCAAATCGACAACGGTTTTTGTGCCAAATAAGAAAAAGAAGATTTACGAGTATCTGTCTTCACAGTCATTATAAAATATCTATGTAAGTATTTATATCACACTCATAACGAGCTTTTAAGCGCTTTTGCAATACTGAACTTTATTATTTTTTCAATTTCGATTTCAATTGCTTTTTTTCAGAAGTTTTTCTTAACAAATACAATCTGTTTGACTATATGTTCTTGCGCAACTTTCGCCATTTTTCTGTGTTTGCCAATCGTTATCTGTTGTACACAGTTTTACTGTTACTTTCATATTTGTTTTGTTTATTTGTTGAAAAAGATTTGTTCAACTGACCAAATTGAAATTTAATATGAAACACAAATGACCTTTCTTTTATAAAACGGAAACATATGTAAATATGTATGTATTGTACATATAGACAGAAATATATATATTTGTTAGTATGTATATATTTAAGATTGACATTGTGCAAATGTATGTAAAATTAAACACTGATAATACTTATTGTAAATATCAGCAGCAAATAAAAATGTTTGAACAAGCTTTTAGTTTTTATTTGGACAGAAGCTGAAAGCATTTGAAGGTTAACGGAAAAATAAAAAAAAATAAAAAAAATATTCTTCAATATATGTATGCAAATTTTTCGCAATATATGCAAAGGTTTTCATTCTAAATTCTTTTCGATAATTTTTTATAAAAATATAGTGCATACTACATCAGAAAACATAGGGGGAAATCTGTAGCCTTTGTGCAAAATTCAGAAAACTTTAATAAATTTATAAGCTAATTTCCAAACTTATAATCAGGTCCAAGTAAGCAGTTTTATAGCTCATTCAATTTTAGTATACAAAGTACAAGTTTGAAGTTGCCAAAAAAACATCCTAATTTAAATTTTTTTAACGCAGTTTCCGACATATGGTATTGTTTTGGTTTTGTATAGCAAAACAAAAAAATGCCGAAAATCATTAAAAAAAACTTTGCTATATTGCGAAAAATTCTCTGTGCCAATACTTTTGTTCGTCATTGTTGAAAACTAAAAAAAAGTATAAACGATTTTTCTAATAAATCCCACTACAACTTTAAGGGAATTACGATTTCCACATAGAACAGTTTCGAAAAAACTAACCAACTCATTGCGCACCAGAAGTTTGAATATTTTTTCAGGCTACCAAAATAAGCCTGCCCCCAAGTGATATAAAATTAAGAATCTCAGGGAAAGTTTTATTGAAATTATGTAGACTAAATTAAGCGCAATTCCTCTCAAAATGCATACATCATACTCTTACGCACTCGAAAGCACCAAAAAACCTTACTTTCATGCCATAGTTGTTCTTAAGGTCCTGCCATATATTTTTATACGAATTATATTTTCCTCTAATCACGTGATTATTTCCCATGCCAATACGGTAATATATTCCAGTACCAAGTAAACAATGAAAGCAAGCCTTGCTCAACGATGCGTATACGTAACACACTGCATCTAACTGCCATTCCTAAAGTGACTGACACTCGTTGACAAAGGAAAACGCAACATTTAGCGCAGCAGTAATTCGAGGCTGCTCAACCCATGCCTGCAGGCCACAATGTGAGGGAATTTCGAATAGCTTAGTTGTGGCTTGCTGCGGAAAGAACGAGTAATACGATGGACCTGCGAAGACAGTCTTGTCCATTTAGAACAGTTGGTTTCAACGTATTTTTGGATATTAAGAAACCCATTGAAAATACGGGTTTCTTTCATGGGACAAAATGATAATAAATTTGCACTTATGGTGCACCTAGGGTTGACAACCGTACTATATATATAGTGTTGTACTATTTTTCCGATCGGCGTACTATATACTGTTGGAAAAAAATATAGTACGCGAAATACTATATTTCTTCAGCTATAAATATAAATATATTTCAGTAATTTGCAAGAAAATATGTGTATTCAAATGGAGACCTTTATACTGAAATAACAATATTAAATGAAATATTCTTTAAAAAGGAAGGTCATAGTGAGTTTATAATAAGAAAAAAGCAAATTTTTTTTTAACACTAAGAAAGAACTAGAGAAAGAGTCAATTCAGAGTTTTATTTGAAGATTAAATCAGCTAATATGGAGAGGTAAAATTGTATTGCGCTGTTGAATCATTTCCTCAGCTTGAGAGAATAGGTACTGGAGTTTTTAAAGCAAAAGCGGCCTTACCTTCGGAAACTGATCTACTAAATAGTGCATTCGCGTTTAGTGACCTTGCGTTTCTTGTTGATATTACAAATTACTTCAATATTTTGAACCTCAAATTACAAAGCAAACCTTTGTTCACTTCCGACTACGTTTAATTTGGTAATCGAATTCAAAGTCAAATCAAACATGTTCTTAGCCCCCTCAGTACAAAAAATCAGCCGCTGAAGCTAAAGATCTGAAAACTTGTTTGCCGGCTAATATTGGGTCATTGATTTAAAATTTCAATTTCAAATTGATTTCCATTATATTATAAAGTTGTCCTCTAGAGTTGTAAACATGGAAGTGATAGCAATAATTTTTCTTTCTTTCTTTTGCGAAATATATTTCAAAACTGATAATGACATTTAAAATTTTTTTCGGATCTCAATTCCACCAAAAAATAGTTAATTTGCTCATATATGTTACACTACAAAATATCGATTTTTGTGACACTTTTCACTTTTGTGAAAAAACACGGTCAACTGCATCCCGAAAATGCAGTAAACGAAATGCGATAAAATAAGAATAATATAATTTTCTCAAAACAACTGTTATTTTAAAAACAAAAGCTCTTATTTAAGAAAAAAATAGCTTTAAGTACAAAAAAAAATTTTCCAATATATTAGACAATTGTACTGAATGGGTTAACTAAGTAATTTAGCCTCACCAAATATTTATCTTTTTCCAACATTAAAACATTTGAAAGAGGAGCTAAATAACGCTACCGTCAACAATTCTAAGTACGAATCTAAGGTTAGGTGCCAGTTACAGTCGTTTGAGCGCAGATTTCAAGATTTTGAGAGCAAAAAAAAACATAAAAATTTGTATATCGCCCTTCATAATCAGTTTGGCTGAAATATTAGTTATCTTGCCAACATTTAGTTAGGGCTCACTGCGCTGCAAAATTATTTTGGGCTAAAACAACTTTTTGCCGAAAAAGCATATTCCAAACTACAAAATTCTTCAGAAGATTTTGCAGATTGTTCGGAAATTGGTACCAAAACAAAACTTGCCTGTAAGAACTGGCGTTGCAGTTCTTAAATAGTTTTAGGTCAACAAACGTTGAGCATGAAATGTTATTATATCTTTGGCCTCAGAACCGCAAAAATCAGAATAAGAAAAGATGGATCCATGAAAATGTATACTTATTTGATAAGAACGTCGAGCTGAGGCCAATTTAGTCATGTCCGTCTGTCTGTCCGTCGGCCCGTCTGTTTGTATGCAATCGTGTCTCTCAGTTTTCGAGATATCCAACAGAAGTTTGGTAAGCGAGTGTATTTTTTTAATGTATTAATCATTTGTCGGAACCGCGAAAATCAGACCGATATAACATATAGCTCCAGTACAACTGATTGTTCAGATATGAAATTTTTCGCTATAACTCCTCCATTTATGCAGTGAGGAACTTGAAATTTCTCACTTTTATCACTCAGTAAAAATGAAAAAGATCAAGTCACTATATCCTATTGCCTCCATATAACAAATTGTTTAGATATGGGGTTTTACTGTAAAACTCCTTTACTTGGACAGCTAAATTCGAGAAATTTCGTAAGAAATTTTCTTAATAATCACACAAAGTCGACTGAGAAAATCGTCATTGTTCAAATACAAGCTTTTGCAATATAACACCTTTATTTATGAAGGCAGCTAAAACCATTCAATTGTGTTACCGGTTTATATACCGATCATACATAGCAGTGAAAATCACTTAGATTTGTACTTTATATTAATTATTTAGTTATGATTTTCTTATATACATACATATACATACATATGTATGTAACTCCTTTATCTATGTATGCTGTGAATATAAAAAATTTCTTTAGGTGAGTAAAATTTTCTGATGTTCAGCAGACTTCCCTGCTGAAGTCTAGAAAAAAGAAGTCTGATTAAGAGATGTGGTGATTTCCGAAATAGCTGCTATAACTTCTACCGCTTAGAATTTGTTGCTTTTCCAATTTTTCCTAATAAACAATCGTGGTATAAAGCTCAATAAAAATATTAAAAATAAAATGTTAATAAGCCACAATTACATTGACAAATACTAATTCAATGAATTTTAAAAAACTTTAGTATTAAAAAATGTTTAAATAAACAAGTGAGTATTGTTACTGGAAATCTCCTGAAGATAACCAGAATTTTTCGAACGAAAAATATTGATTTTCAAGAATTCCATACCATATCAACGAACAGTTGTTTTTTTCATACTATAAAATACAAGGGAAAAATTGAGCGCTTTGAGCGACCTTTAAATATTTTTGATATGAGGGTATATATATATATATATATATATATATATTTATTCTTTTTTAATAAAACAATCCTAGGGGGTGAGTGTATTAAAGTTCCGACTTTACTTATTTTGGACCACCCTAATGCACATACATATCGCTAGCTTAGAGTGAAAAGTTGCCAAGTTAATTTTTACAAATTTTACGGGAGCGGAAAAAATCGTCTTATAGCCATTTTCTTCAAGTATTTTGCAAAAGTTTTAATGCTACATTTTGCGCGCTTAAAACAAAGCAAACCCCCTCCATACGAATGCAATTGATTCGATGTTAAGTAAGAAATGCCGCTTTACTTTGGCCTGCTCTATATCTTTTTTGGAAAATTTTAGAAAATTTGCCTTCCATTGAACATAAACGTGAAGAAATAAAACGAGTGTCTTAATCCATTTGGAAACGGTGGATTTTAATTTTTCCAGCTTCCTATATCAAAATATGTGCTTTCACAAAAAGCGGACTTAGCAGCTTTTCACTCTAAGCAAGCGATCTGTAAATTACTTTAAATAAAGAACGAACTTGAACACTTTTTTTATCTCATCTGCTTAATATTCAATCAATGAAATTTCCCTAAGATCAGAGCAAGCGACACACAAAAAATGTGAGCTTCTGCTGCTAAGAAAGTTTCCTGGTATTATACTACTTACATACTTTTACATATTTTATGAGAATATGCAACACTTTACCGCTTGTCAACTTGATAACAGTTCAATACTTTTTTTACCTAAGTTCATGCTTAAGAGTGCATGCGTGCGTGTGCTGGCGTGTGAAATCAACGAAAATCGAAAGCATTAAAAGTGCATAACTATCAACGAAGGAAATGGCAGCGAGGAAGCAAGGAAGTGTGTGTGTGTGTTTGTACGTGCGTATGTGGAGCAACAATAGCAATCAATACATATGTGCAACGCACTAACAGCAAGTCAAGCTGATAATCTAGCAAAGTTTTGCATCCACTCGTACAAATGTATAGGTAAAAAATGTGCGAGCGCTTGTACGCTTGAATGCATATCTCAAAAATGTCAATGTGTCACAAGGCTGTGCGTCTTTCATATGTCTGCTTGGCTTGTAATTTAGCATTTTATGTTACACCAGCAACACATGACGATGAAATGGAGTGCAGGCTAAACAAAAAATACCCAAAAAAAAAGTAGAGAAAAATGGGCGGAAAAACTTTGCCACAACCGGAAAAAGTTCGCAACACACAAAACCCAAAAGTATTTTAAAACTCAGCCAATATGCGGATGCAGACAGCGAGCTACATAAGTGGAAGGGAAGTGTAAAGGAGGGAATGCATGAGAAGAGAATGAGGAGATAGCAGCGAGTGGCGGATGGCGGACGGAAGCTGGCGGTTTTGAGGTGCCGAAGTGTTGAAGAGTGTGGACGAGGGCTGTTTGGAGGGGCAGTCGAAAGAGGTGTTATGATGTTTGAAAAATTCATGCTGTCATGTGGGTGAAAGTTCAGCTCAACACATTTGCCAAAGCGCAACAACTATAGCAGCAACAAAGGCAATAACAATAAAAGCGAACGAACAAAAGGGCGCGCGAATGGAGTTAAGCTTCAAAGTTTGCTTTAATTAGGGAGGGAATGCAGCTGAAGAGTCAAGAGTTGACGAGTGAATGAAGGCGGCAGATGCACGTAGTGGTGGTGCGAAATATGTAGTTTGGCGTAACAGAATGAGTGTTAAGAGCCGCAGCGGGAGTCGACTTTGATTTTTACACAGCAATGACAGCGTTCAAACGTGAAGGGAACACTCGAAGCAGTGGCAAGTAGCTGATTCAAAAAAAACAACAACAAAAACAATATAATCACAATAAACAGCATGATTATCATCATTAAGATTTTGGTGGTTTTATGTATGTGGCAACACCGCTCACATTGCTGGACCACACTATTCAGCTCAGCATAAAATTGCCGGCATTTATTTCCAACATTCCTTATTTTTCCGACATTCTCTAGACTGTGGCTTGCGATTTTGGTTGCTACTTTTTTGACTTCTGTCTTTGCCTTCACTGCTGGTGTGTGCACTCTTGCAGGGAATTTCGCATAATTTAGTTTCAATTCTAAGGCAGGCAAGGCAAGCCAGCAAGTGCGCAAGTGTAACTAATCTACGCTAGCTATAGCAGCAGCAAGTGGCAAACGTTAGCCTTTAACAAAAATTGCACACATACAAACAAGCATAATTTTGACATAGAAAACTTATTGTACCATCCAACGTTGTACCGTCGGACGCGAAGAGTGGTGCGCGCGCGTCTAATGCATTTTTGGTTGGTTAGTCGCTTGCTGCAAAGAAGAATGAACAGGCGAGTGTGCCGCTCCATTGCATTAGACTTTCGGACGCATTTTACATTTTACGTTACACTTAAGCGCACAAGCTGGCAGCCAGCAGGTCCAACTCTTTACGGTGGAACTTTTTAGCTAAGCAAAAGCCAGCAGTCAGCAGTTGCGCTAGCCACAAAGCGTTACAGCCAACCAGCACAGTTGGTTCACACAAGCGCCAGCCACAGCTTACGGCACCTGTTTTTTTCTTTGGTCGTCTGCGGTTTTCAATGTGCTTTTTTTCGCTTTTTTCTATCCAAACTTACATGTTTCCATTCTTGTAATTGCAATAAATTATACACGCTGACGTTTAACTTTGAGTTGGTCTGTTTTGTAGCAAATTATTATTTTGGGGCTATAATATTCTAAATAAATTCGTTGGTTCTCTCAGGCATACGAAAAGTGATGCGAAAATGTTGCAATTTTTTGCAGGCCAGCCATGCCGCTCAGCACACAATTCGATCGCATGAGTTTGGTGTTGCTGCTGTACAGTGTATTAATTTCAATTATCTGAAATTTGTTATGGCTAAATTGAGCATTTAATTCTTCACAACACTTTTTCTAATCCTTAGGCCCAAAAATAATTCAAAAGGTCTTTCGGAAGTAGGGACTGGGTGTGGTCATCCTTCGGATATGCAACATCGCACTCAGTGGAGACGGCATGGGAGAGCGACATAAACGTGGAAGAATTAGTTACAGAATTAACCAATTTTAGTTCACCTGAAACTTGTGGATGCTAGTTGAAGCAGCAGCGGAATCAGGCAGTCTTAAAAAGGTGGGTTTTTGAGGTTAGTATTTAAAGGTTAAGTATTTAACTTTTCAATCTGAAATGCTCCGCAAGGGTATTCATCTTAAGGAAGGTTTTTTTAAAAGCATATAATTCTTCTGGTTATAGCCTCTTAGCAAAGGGTTTACTTGGCGAAGACCTAAATTTAATCGCCAGAGTT